>NC_054479.1:6148750-6346250 GCF_017639515.1 Carcharodon carcharias
ACTTGAGTTCGAGTCCAGGAAAGAGCTGAAATATAAGCTGGTTTAAGGTGTGTGTGTGGGGGGCGGAGAGATAGAGAGACAGAGAGGTGGAGGGGGTTGGTGTGGTTGTAGCGACAAACAAGCAGTGATAGAAGCAGATCATCAAAAGATGTCAACAACAATAGTACAATAGAACACATAGGTGTTAAAGTTAAAGTTGGTGATATTATCTAAACGAATGTGCTAATTAAGAATGGATGGTAGGGCACTCAAGGTATAGCTCTAGTGGGTTTTTTTTTTAATTTTATATAATGGAAATAGGTGGGAAAAGGAAAATCTTTATAATTTATTGGGAAAAAAAAGAAGGGGGAAACAGAAAGGGGGTGGGGATGGGGGAGGGGACTCACGACCTAAAGTTGTTGAATTCAATATTCAGTCCGGAAGGCTGTAAAGTCCCTAGTCGGAAGATGAGGTGTTGTTCCTCCAGTTTGCGTTGGGCTTCACTGGAACAATGCAGCAAGCCAAGGACAGACATGTGGGCAAGAGAGCAGGGTGGAGTGTTAAAATGGCAAGCGACAGGGAGGTTTGGGTCATTCTTGCGGACAGACCGCAGGTGTTCTGCAAAGCGGTCGCCCAGTTTACGTTTGGTCTCTCCAATGTAGAGGAGACCACATTGGGAGCAACGAATGCAGTAGACTAAGTTGGGGGAAATGCAAGTGAAATGCTGCTTCACTTGAAAGGAGTGTTTGGGTCCTTGGACGGTGAGGAGAGAGGAAGTGAAGGGGCAGGTGTTGCATCTTTTGCGTGGGCAAGGGGTTGTGCCATAGGAGGGGGTTGAGGAGTAGGGGGTGATGGAGGAGTGGACCAGGGTGTCCCGGAGGGAGCGATCCCTACGGAATGCCGATAAGGGGGGTGAAGGGAAGATGTGTTTGGTAGTGGCATCATGCTGGAGTTGGCGGAAATGGCGGAGGATGATCCTTTGAATGCGGAGGCTGGTGGGGTGATAAGTGAGGACAAGGGGGACCCTATCATGTTTCTGGGAGGGAGGAGAAGGAGTGAGGGCGGATGCGCGGGAGATGGGCCGGACACGGTTGAGGGCCCTGTCAACGACCGTGGGTGGAAAACCTCGGTTAAGGAAGAAGGAGGACATGTCAGAGGAACTGTTTTTGAATGTAGCATCATCGGAACAGATGCGACGGAGGCGAAGGAACTGAGAGAATGGGATGAGTCCTTACAGGAAGTGGGGTGTGAGGAGCTGTAGTCGAGATAGCTGTGGGTGTCGGTGGGTTTGTAATGGATATTGGTGGACAGTCTATCACCAGAGATTGAGACAGAGAGGTCAAGGAAGGGAAGGGAAGTGTCAGAGATGGACCACGTGAAAATGATGGAGGGGTGGAGATTGGAAGCAAAATTAATAAATTTTTCCAAGTCCTGACGAGAGCATGAAGCAGCACCAAAGTAATCATCGATGTACCGGAGAAAGAGTTGTGGAAGGGGGCCGGAGTAGGACTGCAACAAGGAATGTTCCACATACCCCATAAAGAGACAGGCATAGCTGGGGCCCATGCGGGTACCCATAGCCACACCTTTTATTTGGAGGAAGTGAGAGGAGTTGAAGGAGAAATTGTTCAGCGTGAGAACAAGTTCAGCCAGACGGAGGAGAGTAGTGGTGGATGGGGATTGTTCGGGCCTCTGTTCGAGGAAGAAGCTAAGGGCCCTCAGACCATCCTGGTGGGGGATGGAGGTGTAGAGGGATTGGACGTCCATGGTGAAGAGGAAGCGGTAGGGGCCAGGGAACTGGAAATTGTTGATGTGACGTAAGGTGTCAGAGGAATCACGGATGTAGGTGGGAAGGGACTGGACAAGGGGAGAGAGAAGGGAGTCAAGATAACGAGAAATGAGTTCTGTGGGGCAGGAGCAAGCTGAGACGATCGGTCTACCGGGGCAGTTCTGTTTGTGGATTTTGGGTAGGAGATAGAAGCGGGCCGTCCGAGGTTGGGCAACTATCAGGTTGGAAGCTGTGGGAGGGAGATCCCCAGAGGAGATGAGGTCAGTGACAGTCCTGGAAACAGTGGCTTGATGTTCAGTGGTGGGGTCATGGTCCAGGGAGAGGTAGGAGGAAGTGTCTGCGAGTTGACGCTCAGCCTCTGCGTGGTAGAGGTCAGTGCGCCAGACAACAACAGCACCACCCTTGTCAGCAGGTTTGATGACAATGTCAGGGTTGGACCTGAGAGAATGGAGTGCAGTAAGTTCAGAGAGAGACAGGTTAGAATGGGTGAGAGGAGCAGAGAAATTGAGACGACTAATGTCGCGCCGACAGTTCTCAATGAAAAGATCGAGAGAAGGTAAGAATCCAGAGGGAGGGGTCCAGGTGGAGGGAGAATATTGAAGATGGGTAAAAGGATCCGTTGAACTGGGAGAGGACTCCTGCCCAAAGAAGTGAGCCCGGAGACGAAGACGGCGGAAGAAGAGTTCAGTATCATGCCGAGCCCGAAATTCATTGAGGTGAGGGCGTAAGGGTATGAAACTAAGTCCTTTGCTGAGCACTGAACGTTCAGCATCGGAGAGGGGAAGGTCAGGGGGTATAGTGAATACACGGCTGGGGCTGGGATTGGAAGATGGGGTGGGGACGGAGGGACAGGCAGGGGTGGAGGGTCCTAGATGGGTGTTGGTGTCGATGAGTTGCTGGAGCTTGTGCTCCTTAGCACTTGAGAGAAAGAGAAAAAGTTTCTTGTTGAGGCGTCGGATGAGCCGAAGAATAAAATGAAACTGGGGGCACGCGCAGCTTTGAAAAAGGGTACGGCGGTGCTGCTGGAGGGAGAGGTCGAGTGTGTTCATATGGCGGCGCATGGCACTGAGAGTGGATTTCAGAATGTGACGGGAACAGCAGTCCGAGAAACGTTTTATGTCCCGGAGATACCTGTAATCCTGGGTGGGTTCGAAACATGAGGGGTGGAATTTCAGTTGAAATCCATGTGGGGTAAGTCGGAGACGGAGACAGTCACTGAGAAAGGAGATATGGCTGTGAAAGCGGGTTTTAGTAAACACCTTGTCAAACACTAGGAGAGAAATGGAAAGCAATGAAGGTGAACAAGGCAACAGAGAAATCCGGAAATCTTGTCGCAGAGAGGAACAGAACTTCTTCAAGGAGGTAGGCATTTCTTGAAGAGCAGTGGCAGTCAATTAAACACAGAGATAAAAACAAAAAAACTGCGGATGCTGGAAATCCAAAACAAAAACAGAATTACCTGGAAAAACTCAGCAGGTCTGGCAGCATCGGCGGAGAAGAAAAGAGTTGACGTTTCGAGTCCTCATGACCCTTCGACAGAACTTGAGTTCGAGTCCAGGAAAGAGCTGAAATATAAGCTGGTTTAAGGTGTGTGTGTGGGGGGCGGAGAGATAGAGAGACAGAGAGGTGGAGGGGGTTGGTGTGGTTGTAGCGACAAACAAGCAGTGATAGAAGCAGATCATCAAAAGATGTCAACAACAATAGTACAATAGAACACATAGGTGTTAAAGTTAAAGTTGGTGATATTATCTAAACGAATGTGCTAATTAAGAATGGATGGTAGGGCACTCAAGGTATAGCTCTAGTGGGTTTTTTTTTTTATTTTATATAATGGAAATAGGTGGCCGCTTTGCAGAACACCTGCGGTCTGTCCGCAAGAATGACCCAAACCTCCCTGTCGCTTGCCATTTTAACACTCCACCCTGCTCTCTTGCCCACATGTCTGTCCTTGGCTTGCTGCATTGTTCCAGTGAAGCCCAACGCAAACTGGAGGAACAACACCTCATCTTCCGACTAGGGACTTTACAGCCTTCCGGACTGAATATTGAATTCAACAACTTTAGGTCGTGAGTCCCCTCCCCCATCCCCACCCCCTTTCTGTTTCCCCCTTCTTTTTTTTCCCAATAAATTATAAAGATTTTCCTTTTCCCACCTATTTCCATTATATAAAATAAAAAAAAAACCCACTAGAGCTATACCTTGAGTGCCCTACCATCCATTCTTAATTAGCACATTCGTTTAGATAATATCACCAACTTTAACTTTAACACCTATGTGTTCTATTGTACTATTGTTGTTGACATCTTTTGATGATCTGCTTCTATCACTGCTTGTTTGTCGCTACAACCACACCAACCCCCTCCACCTCTCTGTCTCTCTATCTCTCCGCCCCCCACACACACACCTTAAACCAGCTTATATTTCAGCTCTTTCCTGGACTCGAACTCAAGTTCTGTCGAAGGGTCATGAGGACTCGAAACGTCAACTCTTTTCTTCTCCGCCGATGCTGCCAGACCTGCTGAGTTTTTCCAGGTAATTCTGTTTTTGTTTTGGATTTCCAGCATCCGCAGTTTTTTTGTTTTTATCTCATCCCATGAAAGTTGGCTTTCCCCCAATTAATTATCCCTGCTCTGAATTGTTCCCTGCCCCTTTTCCATGATTAACCTAAACCTTATGAGACAATGGTCACTGTCCACTAGAGGCTCTCCCACCGATATTTGATCTACTTAGGCCAACTCATTTCCCAGAACCAGGTCCAAAAGTGACTGTCCTCTTGGTGGACTGGAAACATACTGCCGCAGCAAATTATCTTGAACACATTCCAGGAACTCTAGCCCCTCTTGTCCCTTTGTACTATTCCTATCCCAGTCTATATTTGGTTAATTGAAGTCCCCCATTATGCTCACCCTATAATTCTTCAACTTCTCTGTAAGTTTTTTGCAAATTTGTTTCTCCACATCCCTTCCAGTAGTTGATGGTCTATATAATTCAACAATCAATGTTATTGCACCTTTTTCATTCCTTACATCTAGCCAGAGAGATTCTGTCCTTGACCCCTCTGGAGCATCCTATCTCTCCAGTACTGTAATGCCATCTTTAATCAATATTGCACTCTTCCACTCTCCCCTTTTTCTTCCTTTCCTGTCTCTCGTAAACACCTTGTACCCAGGAATAGTTAACACCCAGTTCTGCCCTTCTTTGAGCCAGGTCTCTGTTTTAGCAATAATATCATAATTCCATTTGTCAACCTGTGCCTGTAGTTCACCATCTTATTAACTGCACTCTGTGCATTCACATACATGCACATTAAACCTAATTTAGGCTTTTATACTTTTTGCCTTATTCTGACCCCATCTAATGACTGACTGTTGCCTACTCGAATTCTATCAAACTCTCCAAGTATTCTCTCTACCTTGATACTACTCTCTGATATATCCTCCTTATCGGTTGATACTTCAGCACTTCCCACTGCCAGTTTATCTCCTCTGCACTTTGAATGTGCCCTCACGTTCCCACCTCACCTGCCAAACTAATTCAAACGCACCCCTACAGCATTAGAAAACCTCCCTGTGAGGACATTAGTCCCAATCCTGTTAAGGTGTAACCTGTTCATTATGTACAGGTCCCACCTGCCTCAGAAATCTAAAACCCTCCCTCCTACTTCATTTCTTCAGCCACATGTTGAACTGCTTAATCTTCCTATTCTTATGCTCACTAGCACATGGCACTGGGAGCTGTCCTGAGATTACTGCTGTTGAGGTCCTGCTTTTTAATTCCCTTCCTAATGCCTTAAAATCTGCTTTCAGGATCTCATCCCTTTTCCTACCAATGTCATTTGTTCCAATGTGGACCACAACCTCTGGCTATTCACCCTCCCCGAAAGAAATCTCCCACATCCTGCAAGATGCACATTTCACATGGCCGGTCTGCACTGACATACCTTAAAGTTTATGTAAAGCACCCTCTACAGTATTTATTTATTAATTTATTCTAATTTACTGATTTATTTTAATTAGTTTATTAATTAATTTAGAATAATTCCTATGCTACAATTGTATACTACAACTTACTGTGTTTATTAAATGCTATTACCACCCACAAATACAACTAAAAGTTATAAGTTTCTTAATTACACAGGTAAGTGATTTAGGTATTTATTTTAATTATTTTGTTTTAACTATGTTATTTTAATAATTATTTTTTTATTTTAAAGTTTTACTCCTTGTTATTTATAGATCTACCTTAACCCCTGTGTCCTAAGCTGGCTTTTAATACACTGTCCCTTATACCAAGCACTTACTGGCTAATCAACAGTTGTTTCTTTCCACTCAGTTTCTTCAGAAGCTGAAATGCTCCCGGCTCCCGACTGCTTCTGCTGTGGTCCCAGGCAGGGTACTAGAAGTATAGGAACACAATTGGCCACTGCGGGGAGGAAGTAAAATATTTAAATTAATGGTACAGCCCGCAGAGTAGTAAGGCTTGATAATTCATGTACTCCTCCCATCCCGTTCGTAGCATAAATGGGGGGATCTTGCGAGATTTGAACCACGGACAGTGGATGATTGGACGCAGAATAATAAGTGGTAAGGGATGAAAGAATGGAAACCAGGTTTCCTATACGCTGGGAAACTAAAGTGGTGTTGGAAGTCGCTTAGACTTCTTTTAAAAATGGAAAACGTAACCCTGGCTGGTTTATAACAAGTAACCAAGACTCAGCTAATGGATTTGGTGGATAAATTGGAGTTGGAGTTCCCATTCAGATTAAAAAAATGCTTCAGCCGCTTTGCAAAGACTAATGAATCAAGAGATCACTAGTGTCCTAACTGTGTGGTTTACTTGGATGATGTATTGTTTTGTAGCAACACGTGAAAAGACCATTTAAAACAATTGGAAGCCTTATTTAAACAATTACAGTCAGCAGGTCTACTAATAAACCCTGCAAAATGTGAGTTCGCAAAAGCACAAGTAACTTACTTAGTGCATATCGTAGGGTAGGGGCAAGATTTGGCAAGAACAGCAAAGGTGCAGGCTTTGATAGAATTTCCTGTCCCTAAATCTAAATGTGAAATCATGGGATTTTTTTTAGGATTATGTGGTTTTTATTGTAAATTTGTGCCAAATTTCAGCACAATAGTGGCTCCACTAACGAGATTTATTGCAAAAGAAAGCAAAGGTGGTACGGTCAAGAGAGTGCCAGACAGCTTGTGAGAAGCTTAAGGCAATTCTAACTAACGAACCAGTATTAGCTACCCCCAATTTCATTAAACCCTTCAAGCTGGCAATCGATGCCGGTGACTTGGTGGTGGGTGCAGTCTTATTGCAGGGAGATGAATCAGGCATAGACAGGCCAGTGTAGTACTTTTCTAATAAATTAAAACAGCATCAAAAGAGATACTCTACGGTAGAAAAGGAAACCATGGGATTGTTACCGGCTCTTAAGCGTTTTGAGGTATCTTTTCGGCATCGCTATAAATGGCTATATTGGTATATACTGCCCATAACCCTTTGGCCCTTGTGGAAAAATTTAAGACTCAGAATGACAGACTGTTTCAATGGAGCTTGCTAACACAGCCCTATAATTTAAAAAATTGTTCAAATTGCTGGAAAAGATAATATAATTGCTCATGCATTATCACAAATGTCAATTTTTTTACAATTGTCTGGAAAGCAAGAGAGTCCGAAAACTGAACAGATTCCGTATAAGGAGTGAATTCTGTTTAGATATTGTACTTATCTTTTTCTGTGTACTTTGCAATGAAACACATTTGGAAACAGAGCTTCATCTCTGAAGGGCAGAGACATGTTGGAATCATATCTCTCAAGGCTGAAATTTTCTTTTACAGAATGGAAAGACTTGGCAAGATCTGGACATCTGGTTGCTAACCTGGGAATTTTTTAAAAAAAGGTTGTGAGTTCACCTTGGAACTGTCAGTCAGCAGGTCTCTTCCCAGAAACCACCTGACCGATATGGTACTTGAGAAGGAGTTGTTTGTTTGTTTTGAACTGCAAAGTACTTTAATTAATGAAAAGCTGGAAGACAGAAAGGCTATCACATGGCAGAGTCAAACATTAAGTTTGAACCAGTGGTTTTGCTTTCAGCCTTGCTGGGCAACAAGCTGAGAAAGAAAGGCTACCTTAACTGGCTCCCTCTCTCCGCCTTTCCTAAAATTGTGTGTGGCTACCGACCAGTAGCCAGAGAAAGCTCACCTGAGTGTAACTAGTCTGGCAAAGCTGAGACCAGTTGGTGAGAACTTCCAGATATCCACGGGACTAGCTTCACACAAAGAAACTCCAGGTCAACAGCGTCGAGACCCTGTGGACTTTATTCTTCATTTTCTAATGCCCATCCTCTGCAGACAGACCATCTGTTTGTCCTTTGTTTGCCTGTGTGTTTGTGCTGGGAATTGTGATTGCACTGGAGAGGGTGCAGAGGAGATTTACCAGGATGCTCCTTGGGCTGGAGGGTCTGAGCTATGAGGAAAGATTGGATAGGCTGGGGTTGTTTTCCTTGGAGCAGCGAAGGTTGAGAAGGGACCTGATAGGGGTGTATAGGATTATGAGGGGCATAGATAGGGTGAGTAGGAAGGCACTTTTTCCATTAGTAGAGGCGTCAATAACCAGGGAGTATAGATTTAAGATAAGAGGTAGAAGGCTAAGAGGGGAGTTGAGGAGAATTTTTTTCATCCAGAGGTGGTGGGAGTCTGGAACTCGCTGCCTGAAAGTATAGTTGATTCAGAAACTCTTGTAACATTTAAGAAGTATTTGGATATTCACTTGCATTGCCATAGCCTCCAGGGCTATGGGCCAAGTGCTGGAAAATGGGATTAGTGTAGTCAGGTCTTTGTTGACCGGCGTGGACATGATGGGCCGAATGGCCTCCTTCTGTGCTGTAGATGTCTATGAGTCTATGAGCTGTACTTCCCTGATTAGAATTATGCGTTAACCAGTATTTGAAACTTGTTAAAAGAAGTTTTGTTTTAAAATAAATTAAACATTCTGAGTTTTTGAAAAATAAGCCAGGTCAGAGTCTCTCCTCTTTGGGTACTAGAGGTATAGGTACACAATTGGCCATTTTGGTGAGAAAATTAAACATTTAAAATAATGGTAGGGCCTGTGGAATAGCGGAGCTTGATTATTTGTGCAAGCCTCCCATCCTGGTCGTAACAACAGGAGGCCATTCAGCCCCTTCAAGACTTTTCTGCCCCTCAGCTTCTTCTGGTAGTCCCTCAAAGTGAGGAGGATGCTACCAACAGAGTACAGCCCATGGGAAGAACCTGTGTGTGCAGTCTTTTAACGTGGGGAGGCTGTTGTGCTATAGCCACTTCATAGTTCTGGCTGACCAGAAAGCTCCCCCTCTCTTACCACCTGCCATCAGAGAACTGGAAGGATCCACAGGCTGATAATCGACCTGTCTGGCCACATTATGTGCACATCTTCACTGGCCATCAAGTCCAGGACTTCTGACTTAGAGGCAGGGACGCTACCCACTGCGCCACAAGAGCTCCCGGTGCCACTGAACTGGATAATGGCAGATTTGTAACCTAACTCCATCTACCCACCATGATTCCATAGCCCTTAACCACCCCTGCCTAACAAAAATCTATCAACCTCAGTTTTGAAATTTTCAATTGAACCCCAGCCTCAACAGCTTCAATGCATTAGACAGGTATATTCATCCTCTGCCAAAGTAACCGGTCGGCTGGTAACCTGTTTGCTGCCTGTGCATCCCTTGTTCGTTACGAGACATGATTAATAATGGAATTTTTAAAAATTGTCACAGTCCCCCGGTAGTTACTATGAGCAGTAAAAAAAATTGGTTTCAAATAAACCTGGTGTGAATTCAATTTCATGGCTGCCTTCTGACCAGAATTTAGAGGAGTTCCATTATAGCTTTTACACAAAGGATTAGAAAAACCTAAAGACAATTAACGTTGCACTTAATATGTGGAAAAATGCACCCTTTCATTAGTAATTTCACTTCATTTAAATGAGCGAGCCAAAGGGAAATAAACAAGCTTTAAACTCTAGATAATGCAGACTAAATTAAACAGGTGCTGACTCCGCCAGAAATTAATGCACCTCAACTGTGATAATAACTTTTTAACTCTTTGATCACCAAATTTGTTACTTTTAACATTTTCCACTATAAGACATTTGTGATAAACTGTTTTCTATGATCTCACAAGTGAGATATGGGGTAGAATATTACCCCCCCGTTAGGGGAATTGTGGGGGGGCGGGAGGGGTCAGACATGGGTGGGCACGGACAACTATTTAAGCTGTTGAATCTCATTGCTGCATGTAACTGTTGTTAGAATTTTTTAAGATAGAAAATTATTTAAAAACAAAACTCTTACCTTTCCTTTCTGTTTCTTCCAAAACCCGATCTGTCTTTCACTTTCTTTACTTCTCTTTCGGTTCCTGATTTGTGTTCAGTTGGTAGCACCTTTACCTCTGCCACTCCAGATTGAGTACAAAAATCTAGACTGATGCTCCAGTGCAGTACTGAGAGAGTGCTGCTCCGTTCGAGCTATCATCCCTGGGATAAGACATGAAACCAAGGCCCTGGTTTCCTTCTCTTGTGGATGTGAAAAAAAATCCCATGGCACTTTTTCAAAGAAGAATAAGGGCGTTCTTCCTGTGTCCTGGAAAACATTTAACCCTTAATCAACATCACTAAAACCAGATTATTTGGTAATTATCGCATTGTTGTTTGTGGGAGCTTCCTGTGCACAAACTGGTTGTTGCTTTTCCTACATTACAGCAATAGTTACACTTCAAAAAGTATTTTATTGAGTATAAAGCACTTTGTGATAGCTGATGGTCACGAATGGTGTTATATTATTTGCTCCTTTAGTGTGGGGCTGAGGTCGGAGTCACAGGAATGCAAACAATATACAGCAAATAATTGTGTTATTTATTGTAACTTGAACTGCAACCTGTATATACACCACAAATACAGGAGCACATTTACACACCCCTTAGTTTGTTGATCTACCCCAACAGCTCTCAGGTCATGTGATACATGACATCACTTCCTTCAGTGACTCTCCACTTACAGTCAAAGCGATCCCACGACAAAGGGCACTGTAGAAACGTAAGTCTTTCTCTCTTTCTGATTTGACTCTGGTTCACCCAATTTCCTCCTCTGTCGCTCGTTGATCTTTTTCAGTCCTTAAACCTCGACGGTTTAGGTGATACTGTTGGTCCCTTGGTTCACTTGGGTCCCAGATGCCCCACTGGCCTTGCTGTTTTGAGATCAGCACATTTCTACCACATTGTGGCGCTGAAACGTGTCCCGGCTGCAGTGTGAGGAGGAAAGCCCAAAACAACAGGGCAATTGCCGCAAGATGTCGATCACCTGGCCATCAGCAGCTACGATGCTGGACTTCCAAGGAACCTTGGCTCGAATTCTCAACTTAAATCTTATCTCTCCCGATACGAGATGAGTAATCTGCATTGGGTGGTTGACTCTGAAACAAGAAAGTTAGTTCATCAAAGAAGCCAATCAGTACGAAGTGGATGAGGAAGGTCGGTCTCCCTAGCACATCGTCAAAACTCCAAAGACTGCCTTCCCCTCTCACCCACAGCCCAAGAACAAACCTAAAAAAATAAAATCTTCCTTTCTTTGAGGTTCCTTTCTGACTTCGCTTTAGCCCCTCACACATTTAGACAGGAAAGTATGTGCCAGCATTTATGGGACTTTAAGCACAATATCACAGAACCTTTACAGTGCAGAAGAAGGCCATTCGGCCCATCGAGCCTGCACTGGCTCTCTGAAAGAGCATTCCACCTGGTCCCACTCCCCTGCCTTATCCCCGTAACCTTTGCACATTCTCTCTTTTCAGGTAGCCATCCAATTCCCTTTTGAATACCTCAATCGAACCTGCCTCCACCACCCTCTCAGGGAGTTTGTTCCAGACTCCAACCGCCCTCTGGGTGAAAGCATTTTTCTTCACATCACTTTTACTCCTTTTGCCAATTATTTTGAATCTGCGCCTTGCACACCACAAATCCGGGTCATTAATACATGTCAGGAAGAGCAAGGGTCCCACTAAAAACTTCCCTCCAATTTGAAAAACACCCATTTTATCACTACTATAATAGAAGCAAAATACTGTGGATGTTGGAAACCTGAAATAAAAACAGAAAATTCTGGAAAAACTCAGCAGGTCTGACAGGATCTGTGGAGAGAGACCCAGAGTTGGTGTTTCAAATCTGTATGGCTGTTCTTCAGAGCTACAGAGAAGTAGAAATGTGATGAAAATTATTCTGTTTTCAGGGGGTGGAGCAGGTAAAGCAGGATAGAAGATCAGCAATAGGTAGGGGCAAAGGAGAGATTGATAAAGGTGTCATGGGCACCAAACAAAGGGACTGTTAAAGATAGTGGTAAGGATTAAAGGAGGTGCTGATAGTGGCATAAAGGTAAGAAAACGAAATGTATTAAGAGCAGAACAAGGGTAAGCACTCTGTGAAAGAACAACATGGAACAAATGACAGATGGCCCCTTTGGAGTGGGGTGGGGGGGTGGGGGATGGTGCTTAGGGAAAAAAGATGGAAAAATGGGCAAAGAAGGGATACAAAGGTGGCTAAAACAATGAATAAATGAATAAAAATAAAAACAAGTAAATAAAAAATAAATTTTGAAAAAGGGCTTAATAAAAGCGGTGGGGATGGAGGAGAGAGTTCATGGTCTGAAGCTGTTGAACTCACTATTCAGTCTGGAAGGCTGTAAAGTGCCTGGTCGGAAGATGAGGTGCTGTTCCTCCAGTTTGCGTTGAGCTTCACTGGAACAATGCAGCAGGCCAAGGACAGACATGTGGGCATGAGAGCAGGGTGGAGTGTTAAAATGGCAAGGGACAGGGAGGTCTGGGTCATGCTTGCGGACAGACTAAAGTCCTCTTTTTCTATCCTTTTTCCCCAACCACCACCCCCTCCCCATACCCCACCCCCAAAAGGGCCATCTGTTACTTGTTCTACTTGTTCTTTCACAGAATGCTAACCCTTGTTCTGCTCTTAACACATTCTGCTTTCTTACCTTTATGCAACTATCAGCACCACCTTTAGCCCTTACCACTACCATTAACCCTCCCTTTGTCTTGTGTCCATGACATCTTCGTCAATCTCTCCTTAGCCCCACCTATCGCTTGCCTTCTATCCAGCTTCACCTGTTCCACCTGCTGGTAAACAGCATAAAATTCATCACTTTCTACTTCTCTTTAGCTCTGAAGAAGTCATATGGACTCAAAACACTAACCCTGTTTCTTTCTCAACAGATGCTGTCAAGACTTGCTGAGTTTTTCCAGCATTTTCTGTTTTTATTTCATTTATCCCTACTCTCTGTTTCCTGTCACTCGGCCAATTTCTTATCCAAGTGCCTATTTACCCTTTTATTCCGTGACCTCGAATTTTACTCTTACGTCTGTTGTGTGGCACTGTATCTAATGCCTTTTCAAAATCCATATACACCACATCAACAGCGTTTCCTTTATCATCTTTCCCTGTTACCTCCTCAAAAACTCCAGCAAGATAGTTAACTATGATTTTCACTTGATGAATCCTTGCTGGCTTTCCTTAATTATCCTGCATTTGTCTATGTGATTACTGAATTTATCCCAAACCATAGTTTCCAAAGGTTTCCCTACCACTGAGGTCAAACTAACTGGTCTGTAGTTGTCAGCTTTATCCTTGTACCCCTTTTTGAACAAGGTTGGAACATTCGCAATTCTCCAGTCCTCTGGCACCTTCCCTGTGTCTAATGAAGACTGGAAGATTATCACCAGTGCCTCTATGATTTCACTCTCACCTCCCTCAGTACCCTTGGATGCATCTCATCTGGCCTGGTACCTTATCTGTTTTAAGTAAATGTAGCCTTTCCAACATCTCTTTCCTCTCGATTCTAAGTTCTTCTAGAGTACCAGTTACCTCCTCTCTCACCTCAGCCTGGCTAGTAAGTTCTTCCTTTGTAAAGTCAGATGCAAAGTACTCATTCAACACCACCGCTATTTCTCCAGCCTCCACATGCAAGTCCCCTTTTTTGACCCTAATGGGCCCTACTCTTTCTTTTACCACCCTTTTATTATTTACATGCTTAGAGAAGACGTTGGGATTCCCCTTTGTGTTCACTGCCAGTCTCTTTTCATGCTCCCTCCTTGCTTTTCTTATTAGTTTCTTCACTTCCCCCCTGGTCCTTTTATATTCAGCCTGATTCTCCATTGTTTTTTCTACCTGGTGCCTGTTGTACGCACGTTTCTTCCGTTTCCTCTCTACCTCTATCTCTCTCTTCATCCAGGGCACTTTGGATGTATTTGTCCTAAAGCATAGACTTTAACAGCATGGAAATGTATGGGGTACATCTGGTATTTGCCAGTCTCGTGCTGAATCAGGAACACATTTTACATGGTTCCCCAATTTTCTTTTCATGGCTGTAGAGATGTGGATATTTACAGCATTGAGAATGCTATTCGGCCCATTATGTGTCTGCCAGCTCTTTGCTAGAGAAATCTCAAACAAATCCATTCTCTGTTCCCTCTCTCTAACCTTGTGCAAGTACACGAATGTGTTGCAATCAGCAAGGTGTATTACAGCCAGAGCATTGCACTGATACAGCACATGGCTGCCAGTGTGCTGCTGTAGGTACAGTGAAGGATAGACACAGCCTGTTCTGATCATTTGAGTGAACGTTAAAGATCTCATGGCAGTTTCTGAAAAAAAATAAAGCACCAATCTTGGACAACATTCCTTCCTCAACCAAAATAAATTAACTGTTTGTTTATGAGACAATTCGTGGCACTTTTTAAAATATAATCATTGGTGGCTTGTGACATGCTATTGGGATCTTTCTGAGAGACTGTGATGTAAATATGAATTTTCTTTCAGGAAACACCTTCAGGTCGATAAACACATGAACATCTTCGCTGCGGGTCAAACAAAAAGAAAAAATAACTTCCGATTTAGCGATTTCTTCCAACAGTTAAGGAATCTCCTAAAGCCCCCTTACCCACCACAAGTTGTTGCGAGGGAATACTCCCCATCTGCCTGGATGAGAGCAGCTCCTGCAACACTCAAAAAATCTCAACACCATTCAGGACAAAGCAGCCTGCTTGATTGGTACCCCATCCACGACATTCAACATCTACTCCCTCCACCGCCGACGCAGCAGTATGTACCATCTACAAGATGCACTGCAACAACTCACCAAGGCTCCTTTGACAGCACCTTCCAAACACATGACCTCTACCATCTAGAAGGACAAGGGCAGCAGATAGATGGGAACACCACCATCTGGAAGTTCCCTTCCAAGACACTCATCATCCTGACTTGGAAATATATCGCCGTTCCTTCACTGTCGTTGGGTCAAAATCCTGGAACTCCCTTCCTAACAGCACTGTGGGTGTACCTACACCACATGAACTGCAGCAGTTCAAGAAGGCAGCTCACCACCACCTTCTCAAGGGCAACTAGGGATGGGTGGTAAAAATGCTGGCCCAGCCAGTGACACTTGCATTCCATGAAAAAAATTTAAAAAACTAAGTGGCAGGTGTTGTTATAGTTTGTGCATCTGCCCTTTGACTGAGGAAGCACTGGTACACAGGATATACAGTCCAGAAACAAACCAGCATTAATGTTTCACATGAGCATTCTCCCACCTTTCTTCATCCTAATCCTATCAGCTTAATCATCTATTCCTCTCTCCATCATATATTTATCTAGCTTCCCCTCATAAGCATCTATAAGATTCACCTCCACCATTGCCTGTGATAGTGAGTTTTTTTTTATATTCATTCATGGGATGTGGGCATCGCTGGCTAGGCCAGCATTTATTGCCCATCCCTAATTGCCCCTTTTGTTCAGAGGGCATTGGAAGAGTCAACCACATTGCTGTGGGTCTGGAGTCACATGTAGGCCAGACCAGATATGGAGGGTAGATTTCCTTCCCTAAAGGACATTAGTGAACCAGGTGGGTTCTGACCACTCTCTGGGTAAAGAAGTTTCTCCTGATTTCCCAACTGGATTTATTAGTGACTGTCTTATGCTGATGGTCCTACTTTTAGTCTCAACTCCAAGTAGAAACGTGGTCGTCACCAGTTTCGCCGAGAGCTTGAAAGGTCAGCCACAGAGTGCAGGACTAGAGACAGAACATGGGTCACCCACCATTTTTCTTATTCTCTCATGGGATGTGGGAGTCGCTGGCAAGCTGTTGCCCATTCCTAATTTCCCTTGAACTGAGTGGGCAGACCAGATAAGATTTCACGGGTGAAGGTGCCGCTGGCTAGGCTAGCATTTTTACAGCCCATTTCCTTCCCTAAAGGGATGTTAGTGAAACAGAAGGGTATTTACAACAATCGATGACAGTTGTCATGGTCACCATTACTGAGACTAGCTTTATATTCCAGATTTATTGAATTTAAATTTCACTAGCAGCCATGGTGGGATTTGAACCCGTGTCCCCAGTGCATTAGCCTGGGTCTCTGAATTACTAGTCCGGTGGCATTAACACCGTCTCCTCCATGTTGGTTAAGGTGCACTGTAATCACCCAGGCCACCCGCTGGAAACTGGTGTTGCAAATCAATCCTGTTTCAGACAGCTTTATCAAATCAGTTGGCATATGCTGAGGCCAAAGTTGCCTAATGGGACATCCTGGTGGCTGCCACCCAATAAGCAAGTGAAAGTCTTTATATTCTAGTCTCTGAATGCAGAGACTAGGACGAGCAGGACCGCTCCTCTCGACTCCGAAGTAAAACTATTGCCAGCAACCATTCCCCCTCACCACCCTTCTGACTGTCTTCCCAGGCTTATCTGGAGTTCTGACGCACCATAAATCACTCCCCAATCTAAGCGTCTGGCAAACTGCCTCCTCAGTTGGTGACCACAATCTGACAGAAGTATCCGAATGGGGCTGACAGCCCAAATTGTTATGGCTGGCCTCTCTAGGTGTAGTCAGCATGCGCTGCATTTGGACTGAGCTCCTTAATCAGATGCCAAGCAATTCCTCAGTCTAGATCTCAAACAACTGATCCTAGCTGTCCCCAATCTAGTTATGCTTCGTAATCAAGTAATACAATCACTGAGAGAACAGAGTACAGCAAATATTACCATGTGAGCATTTTATTCAGAGCACGCAATTTGCATAAATATGGGTTTTTCTATTTCTGGACATGTTTGATCCTGCTGTCTGTTACTATGATTATTCCAAATAGAATAACTGTACACTGACTTCACAGCTTCCAAAAGGTAAAATTGTTTTAATTGAAGATTGATTCCACTTCTTTGTCCAGAATCAAAACATAATTATGAAAATTATATATAGTAATTCCTTCTAAGCAATTTCTTCCTCTTTGCACAAAGCTTCAGAAAAACACAATTTGCAATGTGCTATGTGCGCTGATTACAGTTTTGGATTACTGTGTCAATCACGCTTATCAAATAATAACATAAATCTCGGAGCTGGATCTGGGTAACCAGATTCTAATACAGCCGCTCTTTTAAACATTGTGTATATTAACTGTATTTTTGTGACACAAGCTACCCTGCGTGTATTTTTCAGGTGAAATTGCTTTAACCCTTAGCTTGGGCCAGTGGCTATGATTCTGATTTGGAAGGTTGTGAGTTTGAGCCAGACTTCAGGACTTAAAACATGTGGAATTTCATTGGCATTTCTCCCGCTCTAAGGTGTAGATCCTGTTTACAATCACAAATGAGTCAATAAAGTTTTGCAAAAGGGAAATCATGTTTGACTGATTTATTGGAGTTCCTTGAGGAGTAACAAGCAACATGGTAAAGGGGAACTGGTAAATGTGCTGGACTTAGATTTCCAGAAGGCATTTGACAAGGTGCCACATCAAACCTTTCTACCCAAAATAAGAGCTCATGGTATAGGGGATAACATATTAGCATGGATAGAGGATTGACTAACTAACAGGAAACAGAGAGTAGGCCTGAATGGGTAATTTTCAGGTTGGCAAGATGTGACGAGAGGAGTGCCAGAGGGATCAGTGCTGGGGCCTCAGCTATTTACAATTTATATCAATGACTTGGATGAAGGGACCAGATATATGGTTGCTAAATTTGCTGATGACACAAAAATAGGTAGGAAAGTAAGTTGTGAAGAGGACTTTTCTAAATTCATCCATGGGATGTGGGCGTCGCTGGCTGGGCCAGCATTTATTTCCCATCGCTAATTGCCCTTGAGAAAGTGGTGGTGAGCTGCCTTCTTGAACCGCTGCAGTCCATGTGACGTAGGTACACCCACAGTGCTGTTAGGGAGGGAGTTCCAGGATTTTGACCCAGCGACAGTGAAGGAACGGCGATATATTTCCAAGTCAGGATGGTGAGTGACTTGGAGGGAAAATTGCAGCTGGTGGTGTTTCCACCTATCTGCTGCCCTAGTCCTTCTAGACGGTGCTGGTTGTGGGTTTGGAAGGTGCTGTTGAAGGAGCCTTGGTGAATTCCTGCAATGCATCTTGTAGATGGTACACACTGCTGCTACTGTGCGTCGGTGTTGGAGGGAGTGAATGTTTGTGGATGTAGTGTCAATCAAGTGGGCTGCTTTGTCCTGGATGGTGTCAAGCTTCTTGAGCTGTTGTTGGAGCTGCACTAATCCAGACAAGTGAGGAGTATTCCATCACACTCCTGACTAGTGCCTTGTAGATGGTGGACAGGTTTTGGGGAGTCAGGAGGTGAGTTACTTGTTGCAGGATTCCTAACTTCTGACCTGCTCTTGTAGCCACAGTATTTATATGGCTAGTCCAGTTCAGTTTCTGGTCAATGGTAACCCCCAGGATGTTGATAGTGGGGGATTCAGTGATGGTAATGCCATTGAATGTCAAGGAGCGATGGTTGGATTTTCTCTTGTTGGAGATGGTCATTGCCTGGCATTTGTGTGGCACAAATGTTACTTGCCACTTGTCAGCCCAAGCCTGGATATTGTCCAGGTCTTGCTGCATTTAGACATGGACTGCTTCAGTATCTGAGGAGTCGCAAATGTGTGTAATCATCAGCGAGCATCCCCACTTCTGACTTATGGTGAAAGGAAGTTCATTGATGAAGCAGCTGAATATGGTTGGGCCGAGGACACTACCCTGAGGAACTCCTGCAGTGATGTCTTGGAGCTGAGATGACTGACCACCAACAACCACCATCTTCCTTTGTGCTGGGTATGACCCCAGCCAGCGGAGAGTTTTCCTCCTGATTCCCATTGACCCCAGTTTTGCTAGGGCTTCTTGATGCCACACTCGTTCAAATGCTGCCTTGATGTCAAGGGCAGTCACTCTCACCTCACCTTGGGACTTCAGCTCTTTTGTCCATGTTTGAACCAAGGCTATAATGAGGTGAGGAGCTGAGTGGACAAACTGGGTGTCAGTGAGCAGGCTATTGCTAAGCAAGTGCCACTTGATACTTTACTAATGGTTGAGAGTAGGCTGATGGGGCGGTAATTAGCCAGTTTGGATTTGACCTGCTTTTTGTGTACAGGACATACCTGGGCAATTTTCCATAAAGCCGGGTAGATGCCAGTGTTGTAGCTGTACTGAAACAGCTTGGCTAGGGGCGCAGCAAGTTCTGGAGCACAAGTCTTCAGCACTATTGCCTGAATATTGTCAGGGCCCACAGCCTTTGCAGTATCCTGTGCCTTCAGCTGTTTCTTGATATCACGTGGAGTGAATCGAATTGGCTGAAGACTGGCATCTGAGATGCTGGGGACCTCCAGAGGAGGCCGAGATGGATCATTCAGTTGGCACTTCTGGCTGAAGATTGTAGCAAATGCTTCAGCCTTACCTTTTGCACTGATGTGCTGGACTCCTCCATCATTGAGGATGGGGGTATTTGTTGATCTTCCTCCTCCAGTGAGTTGTCTGATTGTCCACCACTGTTCATGACTGGATGTGGCAGGGCATGGATCAGATCTATTGGTTGTGGGATCGCTTAGCCCTGTCTTTCACTTGCTGCTTATGCTGTTTGGCACACAAGTAGTCCTGTGTTGTAGCTTCACCAGGTTAACATCCCATTTTTAGGTATGCCTGGTGCTGCTCCTGGCATGCCCTCCTGCTCTCTTCATTGAACCAGTGTTGATCCCCTGGTTTGATGGTATTGGTAGAGTGGGGGATGTGCCAGGCCATGAGGTTACAGATTGTGTTTGAGTACAATTCTGCTGTTGCTGATGGCCCACAGTGCCTCATGGATGCCCAGTCTTGAGTTGCTAAATCTGTTTGAAATCTATTCCATTTAGCACGGTGGTAGTGCCACTCAACACGATGGAGGGTATCCTCAATGTTTGTCTCTACAACGACTGTGCAGTGGTCACTCCTACTGATACTGTCATGGATAGCATCATCTGCAGCAGGCAGGTTGGTGAGAATGAGGTTGAATATGCTTTTCCCTCTTGTTGGTTCCCTCACCACCTGCCGCAGACCCAGTCTAGCAGCTATGTCCTTTAAGACTTGGCCAGCAATGGTGCTACTGAACCACTCTTGGTGATGGGCATTGATGTCCCCCACACAGGATACGTTCTGCACCCTTGCCACCCTCAGTGCTTCCTCCAAGTGGTGTTCAACATGGAGGAGCACTGATTCATCAGCAGAGGGAAGGCGGTGAGTGGTAATCAGCAAGAAGTTTCCTTGCCCATGTTTGACCTGACGCCATGAGATTTCATGGGGTCTGGAGTTGATTTTGAGGACTGCCAGGGTAACTCCCATCCGAATGTATACCACTGTGCCAGTGGGACAGGAGCCAGGGATGGTGATGGTGGAGTCTGGAACATTATCTATAAGGTATGATTCCGAGAGGATGACTATGTCAGGTTGTTGCTTGACTAGTCTGTGAGACAGCTCTCCCGATTTCATCACTAGCCCCCAGATGTTAGTAAGGACCACTCTGCAGGGTTGACAGGGCTGCGATTGCCATTGTCATTTCTGGTGCCTAGGTTGGTCTGTCCGGTTTCATCCATTTTTCATGTCTTTGTAGCGGTTTATTACAACTGAGTGGCCATTTCAGGGGGCATTTTAAGAGTCAACCACATTGCTATGGGCTTGGAGTCATGTGTAGGCCAGACCAGGTAAGGAAGACAGATTTCCTTCCCTAAAGGGCATTGGTGAACCAGATGGGTTTTTACAACAATCAGCAATGGTTCCACAGTCATCATTAGGCTTTTAATTCCATATTTTTATTGAATTCAAATTCCACCATCTGCCATGGCGGGATCTGAACCTGGGTCTCTGGATTACTAGTCCAGCGACAACATCACTACGCCATAGCCTCTCCATAAGGTGGCTACGAAGTGGCATAGATAGGTTAAGTGAGTGAGCAATATTATGACACAGCCGATGGTAAAGGCTGAGTTGTTCAAATCCCAAAGGGGAACCTGAAACACTGTCATAGCCCATTTTTGCAATTTGCATGTTTCGAGACGCAGGTTTTGAATTCAGTGGTAATAAGACTACCTAGTCTCAAGCCATTTTTATAAAACTAAATTAAACGTTTATTAATACAAGAAAGATTGTAAGCACATACAGACATCTACAAAATTACTACCATAATAACTACAAAAATCCCCTAATTAATTGGACTTTTGGTTGCACCTCCGTTAAGGCAACAGTAAAACATAGACCCCTGGCAAAGCACCCTCTGAACTGTCACATTCAAAATGAGTTTCTTTCAGCTCTGGGTCCTTGCACACAGACTTGAGGCTTTAGATCTTAGAATCCCTCCAACTTTTACCAACAGCCTTCTCTTCCTTTATACATATTTTCCTCTTTGAATACAAATTCTCATTGTCACTAGGTTTTGTTTTAACGTTAAATCCTCTAACAATGAAACCCTTTCGTAATGCTCACTTTACTAGTAAGCTTTTAAAAAGAACACATTGGGCAGAATTTTGCCCTAGACGGGCGGGTGGGCCCCACCGGCTCGGCAGCAGGCGGGGAGCCAATCGCTGCCGCCGAAGCGGGCCCCGTCGCCATTTTGAGTGGGCGGGCCTACCCAATGGGAAGCGCTATGCACTTCCTGTGTGGGCGGGGGGGGGGTATTCCCCAACTTTCAGAGTGTGCACATCTCCCTGAGGCTAAGTGCTACCTCAGGGAGATTGCTGACAGTGTTTGAAAGTGTAAAAATAGAAAAATAAAAAAATTATTAACATGTCCCCCTCATGTGACAATGTCACGAGATGGGACATGTTAATAAATATCACAGAAACTTTATTAAAGATTTTTAAAACCCGACATGAAACCTCATCCCACCGCTGGATGAGGTTTCATGTTTTCTCTATTTGCCACTGGGGCGCTTGGCCTGCCGGTTAACCTGAAGATTGGACGGACAGGCCCTTTAATTGAATTAATTATCCTGTCAATGGCCTCAATTGGCCATTGACAGGTTGGTGGGCGCACAGCTGATTTCGCTGCGCCCCCGCCTACCTGAAAGCTTAAATGGGGCGCGGTGACATCGGCGATCGCCCCCGATGTCATCCCGCGTCATTTTCACGTTGGCGAGCAGGCCCCGCCCCCAGCTTGCCGACGGCAGAATTTTGCCTGTTGTTTCTGGGCTTCACTTGGTCAGGTGTAAAATTTCACCCACTCTTTTGAATGGTCTGTTTAAAAATGCAAATTGCCCCCTTTGCACCTCCCCTTTTATTTTCCTATGTTTATCCAATTAACGTTTCAAACCTACTTCCCTTCTATTCATCAAAGCCCCTGAGTCAGCTGGCTTTAATCCAATTAAGACCCACACGGACGCTCACATAGTCACAGACACCACTAAATTCCATTTTAAAATAATTTCCAATAATATTATCATATCTTCTTGACAGCAATAATTTGGCAGATGGAGCATAATGTGCAAAAATGTGAACTGGTTCATTTTGGCAGGAGGAAGAGAAAAGCAGCATTTTATCTAAATGGAGAGAGACTGCAGAACTCTGAGGTACAGAGGGATCTGGGTGTCCTGACAAATGAATCACAAAAAGTTAGTATGGAGGTACAGCAGGAGATTAGAAAGGCAAATGGAATGTTGTCATTTATTGCATGGAGAATGGATCTGGGTCTATACTTGATGGAGTTTAGAAGGATGAGGGGGGATCTGATTGAAACTTACAGAATACTGAAAGGCCTGGATAGAGTGGACGTGGGGAAGTTGTTTCCATTAGTAGGAGAGACTAGGACCCGAGGGCACAGCCTCAGAGTAAAGGGAAGACCTTTTAGAACAGAGATGAGGAGAAACTTCTTTAGCCAGAGAGTGGTGAATCTATGGAATTCATTGACACAGAAGGCTCTGGAGGCCAGGTCATTGAGTGTATTTAAGACCGAGATAGGTAGATTCTTGATTGGTAAGGGGATCAAAGGTTACGGGGAGAAGGCAGGAGAAACTTATCAGCCATGATTGAATGGCGGAGCAGACTCGATGGGCCGAATGGCCTAATTTCCGCTCCTATGTCTTATAGTCTTTTAATATAAAAGTAGAGAAGTTTTGCTACAGTGTATAGGGCATTAGTGAGATCACATCTGGAGTACTGTGCACAGTTTGGTCTCCTTATTTTAGAAAGGATATAAATGCGTCAGAAGCAGTTTAGAGAAGGTTCATTCAACTGATATCTGGGAAAGGGGGGTTATCGCACAAAGAAAGGTTGAACAGGCTGGGCCTATATCCATTGGAGTTTAGAAGAATGAGAGGTGATCTTGCTGAAACATATAAGATCCTGAGGGGACTTGACAGGGTGGATGCTGAAAGGATCTTTCCCCTTGTGGGGGAGACTAGAACTAGGGGACACAGTTTAAAAACAAGGTGTCTCCCATTTAAGGCAGAGATGATAAGAATATTTTTCTCTCGAAGGGCCGTGAGTCATTGGATCTCTCTTCCCCAGAGAGCGGTGGAGGCAGCATCAATGAATATTTTTTAAGGCAGCAGTAGATCGATTCTTGACTAACAAGGGAGTCAAAGGTCATCGAGGGTAGGTGGGAAAGTGGAGTTAAGGCCACAATCAGATCAGCCATAATCTTGTCGAATGGTGGAGCAGGCTCGAGGGGCCGAGTGGCCTTCTCCTGCTTTTAAATTGTATGTTTGTATGTTCATACGGTGATCCTGATGAAGTTTGGGGTTGAGTGCGGCAAGAACAGGAACATGGCAAAGAATCTTCTTGTCGTTATCCAGGCTGACATTCCAGTGGCGGAGGGGAATCATAAGACATGTGTATAGCGAGTATCCCTTGTCACCCAACAGCCACCCTCTGGTTTGTGGTGGTGCCTGAAATATGGCAGGAATAGGTGACTGGTGCCAGGATAGCAGCGCTCACCAGCAATGATGCCTGTGCATATTCGCACACTAACTGTTAAGGGAGTGGCACCCTTTGTGGTTCCTCTATATCTCCTCGTTAAGCTGTGGGGGTTGCAGAGCCACGTGTGTGCAGTTGATGGAATACAGAATCATTGGGGGTCCTATTGCCTAGGAGCTACTTGCTTCCCATGTGCTTCTAAATGCTTAGAGAGGAGACTATGGAGTTTCCTCTCCTGGTCTCCCTGATCCAGCGATTCCTGGTGAACCATGAGATGGTGTCTATGTCACTGGCTCCAAACTAGAAGGATCCATTTGCGTAGAATTTGAGGGCGAAGGTGATCTGAGTGATCTTTGCAGACGCTGGCAGCACGATCATTGTCTTGCTTTGTGACTGCAGGTCCATTTGGAGAAGGCAGCACAGATCAGTGACCGTCCCCTTGGTGAATTGTAGCCTCTTCAGACACTGCTCCTGGCTGAGCTGGAGGCATAAGAACATTCTAGATGTGTAAAGCCTTCAGTTAAGAGCCCTCTGCTCACAGCTTCATGCCCTGTCATGTTGCAGCCTGTAGTAATGATAGTTTTATCTGATGTGTAATATACCTTTAAGAAGAATGTTATAAAGGAAGATCACATGATCTTAGTAGAGTAGTAGAGTACAATAGTAGAGTAGCGTGGGCTACCTCAGTAGTTAGTGGTGTGGAGATAGAGTTTGAAGTGTAAGCACATGTTTAGTTGCTGCCGAGTACCTTTGTAAATAAACTAAGAGTTTCTACCTAAGAAGTGTCTGCTGATCAACTCTATCAAAAGTACCAACTCGGTCACCACTCACAACAAGAGTGTGATGAAGATCCACAGGATCCAACAAACTGGCAACGAGGATAAAACAAGTTTAATAGAAGAAATTAAGAGAAACTAAATAGGATTGTACCTCGCACAGTAATTGTAAGTAGAATTTCCATTCAAATCGTCGAAGCAATCCTCTCACAGAATGCCGCAATTTGGGAGAATTGATCCTTTCAATCCAGCCATGGACGATTGGTCTCATTACGGTGAAAGTCTCACGTTCTTTTTTCAAGCCAACAACATTATGGGGGAAGAGAAGAGGCAGGTGATCCTTCTAAATACATGTGGGAATAAAACCTATGGATTGATTCGTAGTTTGATAGCACCCAGTGCCCCAGATTCAAAAAATGTTGATAAATTGGTGAACCTTATGAAGGGTCATTATCAACTAAAGCCCTCGGTAATGATGCAAAGATTCAAGTTTAACTGGAGAAATAGAGACCCCAAGGGACACGGTTGCATGCTGTGTGGCAAGTTTGAAGCAGTTAACAGAACATTGTGAGTTTGGTACATTCCTAAACGAAATGCTTAGAGATCGTTCAGTGTGCCCTGTGAATGAGGGCACAATTCAGAAGCGATCGTTATCCGAAACAAATTTGGATTCCAAAAAAGGGCTAGAGATTGCTGCGGCAATGGAAAGTGCAATAAGAGATTCAAAAGCCAGACAGGGCGAGCAAAATAGGGCCATCCTCCACACCGGGTGGGAAACCCCAGCCAAAAAGGGCACGAAAATGCAAGGCTCTGCTGAGGCGGGGAAAAGCTCCCGCTAGCTGGAAAATGAGAACAAGTGACTCAGGAGCGAAAACAAGGAGTGATTTCACTGGAGATGGAAACAATCAGTCTTATAATGATGGGGAGTTAAAAAAAAAGTGTTTTTATTGTCATTGAAATGGACACATAATGAGACAGTGCAAGGAAAGAGTCAACAGACTTTTAAACAAAAGGAAAAACCCAGTGAGATCTACAATGTGGAAGAGCCTGAAGCAACAAACTCAGATATTTACTCATTATTTAATTTTATGATCGGAAAGCCAGAACCAATATATGTAACAGTGAAAGTAAATGGCAGACCTATTAGAATGGAAGTGGACACAGGAGCTTCCTCTACAGTAATTGGGGAACACACCTTCAGATAGCGGAATAGTGGGGAACATCGATTAAACATAGAAGAAACAGCTGCCCTATTAAAAACATACACGGGTGAAGAAATCCAAGTCAGAGGCATAAGCAGAGTAACTGTCCATTATGGAAGCCAATCGGTAAAGCTACCCGTGATGGTGGTAGCAGGTGAAGGGCCAAGCCTCTTGGGGCGAAACTGGCTAAAGGAGATTAAGTTAGAATGGGCTGGAATTTTCCAGTTAAGAGCAAATGGGTTACCAGAGCCACTACAAAAGTATGCCACAGTCTTCGAGGACAAACTTGGGAGGATTCAGGGGTTGCAGGCAAAGCATCATGTGGGTCCTGAAGCAACCCCTCTGTTCATGAAGGCGAGACTAGTACCTTACGCATTGCGAGAAAAGATCGACACCGAACTGGACAGACTAGAGAAACTGGATGTTATAGAACTTGCTCAGTTCTCAGAATGGGCAGCGCCCATAGTCCCAGTCCTTAAACCCGACCAAAGCGACCGAGTTTGTGGAAACTACAAATTGACAGTTAATAAAGTAGCTAAGCTGGACAGAAACCCCATATCAAAAACTGAAGACATTTATGTCGTGCTGACAGGTGGAACCACCTATACAAAGCTTGATATAAGTCATGCTTATCAACAACTAGAGTTGGATAATACCTCCCGGGAATTTGTCACAATTAATACCTACAAAGGGTTGTACCAATATACACGATGGCCTTTCGGTGTCTCCTCAGCTTGTGCCGTCTTTCAGAGAACAATGGAAAGCTTACTGCAGGGACTGCCCCAGGTCGTGGTCTGCTTAGATGATGTTTTGGTGATAGGATTCACTGAAAAAGGGCATTTGGTGAACGTAGAAGAAGTTTTAAAATGTTCCTTGCAAACTGGAGTGCCTCTTAAAAAAAGAAAAGTGCACTTTCCAAGCGAGGGAGGTAATCTATTTGGGTCACTGGGTGGATTCACAGAGCCTCAATCCGGTTGAGGAAAAAGTGAGAGCCATAAGAGAGGCACTTGTGCCAAAGCATACCTCCGAGCTCAAATCATTCCTAGCAATGGGCGTTTCTTTCCCAATTTGCCTGCAGAATTGGCACCCCTACATTATCTACTCAAAAGGAACCAATGTTGGTCTTGGTGAGGCGCCCCAGAAAGAAGCTTTCATAGAGGTTATCAATTGTTGCACTTGTCCAATCTATGACCAGAGAAAAGAACTGGTGTTGACTTGTGACACATCCCCCTACAGAGTGGGAACAGTGCTCTCCCATCAACTGGACAATGGCACGGAATGCCCTGTAGGATACGTATCAAGAATGCTCAGCACAGCGGAAAAGGGATACTTGTAGATAGAAAAAGGATTGTCCATCACCTTTGATGTCAAGAAATTTCACCAATACGCACACGGCCGCCATTTTACTATTGTTTCAGACCGCAAGCCATTGCTAGGATTATTCAGCACAAGGTCATACCACCCATAGCCTCAGCAAGAATACAATGTTGGGCTTTACTCCTGGCAACATACGGATATACTTTCGTACGTAGGCCTGGCTGTCAAATTGCAAACACGGATGCACTTAGTCGTTTGCCTTTACAAGAAAATGATGAGGAAGTCCCAGTTCCACAGGAACTTGATTTATTGCTAAATTTCTTAGATTCCTCGCTGATATATGCTCGACAAATCAGAGACTGGATAAGTGGGGACGCAGTCCTATCTCAAGTATGAGAACGAGTTGGTCACAAGAGCCCATATCTGACAAAATGAAACCGTACTTCAACAGAAGACATGAAATAACCAGCCAGGATGGTATCTTATTGTGGGGAGCATGAGTGATAGTTCCTCCAAAAGGAAGAGAGCCATTGCTAATTGAACTATACAGCGCACATCCAGGAATATCCCGAATGAAGATCACAGCTCAGAGCTATCTATGATGACCTGGAATGGATGGTGAAATAGAGAGATTAGTGAAGAATTGTGCGCAATGTTAGCAACTGCAAAAGTTACCTTCAACAGCTCCGTTACACCATTGGGAGTGGCTAAGAAGACCATGGGTGCGGTTACACATTGACTATGTTGGACTTTTCATGGCAACAATGTTTCTGCTCATTGTTGATGCCCACTCAAAATGGATGGACATATATGAGGTGAGGTCACCAATGTCTTCTGCTACAATTGAGAAGCTACATCTAAGTTTTTCCATTAACGGAGTACCAGAAGTAGTCATTTTCGATAACGGCACAGCATTTACGGGCGCTGAGTTGCAGCGGTTTATCAGCCTCAACGATATCATTCATGTAAAAACTTCACCATACCCACCCTTCCTCAAATGGACTGGCTGAAAGAGTGGTTCAAACTTTCAAGGCAGGTATGAAAAAGTTGACTAGAGATTTCTTAGCAGCCAAGCTAGCATGCTCTGTTTTCTATTATAGGACCACCCCTCACACAAAAAGTGTCACACCTGCAGAATTATTGATGAAACGCCATCTCAGGATGAGATTGAGCTTAATAATGCCAAATTTAGGGGGGAAGGTGGAAAGGAGTCTGGGAAGTCAGAAAACTAGACACGACTGGAATAGTCGCGAGAGGGATTTACCATGGGAGGGACAGTATACGTGAAGGACTTTGGTGAAGGACCAAAGCGGTTACCGGGTGAAATAATTGCAGTGACTGGACCTCTTACTTACCACATGGAAGTGGAAGGCTGAGTCATATGGAGACATGTGGATCATCTAAGGAAGAGAGAAACAAATCACCAAGAATTGATTCCACCAGTGTTCATGACCGGGTCAGTGTTTCCAGTTGAGAAAACTCAACCCAGTACAGACATTATCTGGTATTCTTTCAAGAGTGGAGAAAGTTATAAACGATGATCACATAATCTCAATATCCAATATTGGAGAAGCGTGGGCTACCTCAGTAGTCAGTAGTTAGTAGAGTTTGACGTGTAAGCACATGTTTAGTTGCTGCTGAGTATCTTTGTAAATAAACGAAGAGTTTCTGCCTAAAAAGTGTCTGCTGATCAACTCTGTCAATAGTACCAACTCGTTCACCACTCACAAGTGTGTGATGAAGATCCACAGGGTCGAACATATCCTGAGAGAGAATGATAATTATAACCTTCGGGAGTGAAAGAAAGCTTTCTGCTGACCTGCAGGCTTTCAACCTCCACTGAACCTCTTGGAAAGTCCAGCGCCACTCCCTTCTGACTCCAAGGACTTTTCAGAACTGCTCCAACAACACAGTACGCAATATCTCTTCAACAGCAAAAGAAACCACACCTGCAAGCCCTATGTGGTCCTTTTAAATAGCGCTGAAGATGTCCCCTGGGCATTTAAGAGAGGGCATTAGAAGGACGTGTAAGATCCAAAATGGCAGACACTGGGTGCTGAAAAATGTCACAATCTGACCACTCTGCGTGCCCCACTCCTCCTTTTTTGGGACCAAAAAGGGGATTTACACATAGAGGCAAGAGAAGTGGCTGAGGTGTAAAATGAAGACTTTGCATCTGTCTTTACCTATGAGGCAGGTGCTGCCCAGGTCATGGTGACAGAGGAGGGAACTCATTACCCCCTATCCAATGTATATCTTGGCAGGCTGTGGGGCTAGAGGAGGTTACAGAGGTAGGGAGCAGCGAGGCCATGCAGGCGTTTGAAAGCAAAGGCGAGAATTTTGAAATGGAAGTGTTGACAGAGCAGGCGGTAATGTAGGTCAGTGAGCACAGGGGATGATCGGTGAATCGGATTTGGTATGAGTTAGGACACGGGCAGAGTTTTGGAGAAGGCTCAAGGTTACAAAGGGTGCAACTCCAGGGACTCCGATGCTATAAGGTATGTCAAGTACCAACTTTTATATAAATGCATATCAATAATTAATTAGCAGCATTGTTAAATCATTAATAATTCATGCAGAGTCTGCCAGTCCACACAGCATATAATGTGAGACATTTTAAAATTGGGAGTTTGCATTGGTGGGTGTTTGATATGAACTACTTAAATAAGATTTACGTGAAAGTTGCAATTGCATTTTAAGGGTATATATTATTAGAGGCTCACGACCTTTGTTTTAATGGGATGTTTATCGCTAGCTCCCGGTCAAACTCCATCCATCCGTACATTTCTGCTCAGTACAGCATAGAAAATTCTGATGTTGGTGGTTAATCAAACGAACCTGGGACCTTGAGAATGAGACCAGAAAGCTTCACAACTGAGAGCTGAGCTGACATTGAAGTCTTGAAAATAGTCCTTTTGTTCTCCACATACTTTGTATGCACCAGTTGGTCAAGGACCCCTCGGTACAATTCCTCATCCTTTTAGACAATGGCACAGCCTGGGGTAACCTGTGACCTACGAACCCCAGACTTGCTGTTCCTTGTGCCCATGGGCCTCTCTCCACAGTCCTTAGCAACACTAGACTCTGCACTCCTCCAATTCCTTTTGAGCGTCCCCAATTTCCATTGCCCCTCTATTGGTAGCTGTGGCTTCCCTGGAATCCCTAATCTCTGGAATTCCCTCCTTAAAACTCTCTGCTTCTCCCTCCTCTTGTAAGATGCTCCTTAAAACCAACTTCTGACCAAACTTTTGCTCTCTTGCCTGAATATCTCCTTAACTGAAGCTTCAAGGTCACTTTCATTGATACTAGCTTTTTACCTTTTGTTTTGAAAAAAAAGTTCAAATTCTCCAACCGTTACAGTGGGATTTGAAATTTCATTCTTTGGATTGTTAGTCTGAGTTTCTGGATTACTCACTCAATAATATAATGACTACACTGTTAGGTCTGTTTCTGGGGGGCATTGCTTGAGCAGAGTAAAGGAATTGCTCATTGCATTTGATCAATACTGAATCTGACAGGCGAAAACACAAAAAGAGATTGCTCCATTTGCAATCAGTGCTGTCTCTTACCTCTGCCTATTGAAGAAGCAGAAATTAAAATGTTGCACCCTTTGCAACAGTATGGAATCAGATCCAAATTACACAAATATTGCCATCATATAAGCAGGGAGTGTAATAACTTACAGCATACTTTATTCTCCGTTTGGTCATTTAATCTCCAGACTGTCGGAGGCACTTTTGTGCATTCATTAACATTGTACAGATGCTGCTCCAGCTGTTAGATTAGGCTGGATCAGGATCATGCAGAGGCAAAGGATCCAATTTCTATGCAGGAACAGAAACTGTATCAGTGTGGAGGTGTGAATTATTCATTTGTGTAAATCTCACAGTGAGCCGGTTCTTTCAGGAGTCCACATGTGCCCTTGTCTAATACTTCAGATAAGTGCGGGGGAGTGTGTTACAGCAAAGCATTAGTCCGTGCGATTAATACATATAACAGTGTTTACTGGAGCTGTGGGGGTCTGAGCAGGTTTGTGGTGCCAGTAATGAAGCTGTCGGGCAGAGGCACCTTATTGTGACTCTCGTTGGACATCGTTCATGGAGTCATTGCGTAAAGCTTCAATAAGAAATAGTCGAGCCATTTATAAATATTAATAAGAGCTCAACAGCCTGCACTTGACTTTGGTTTTCATGCATTATGCTGCCTCCCATGTAAATTTAGTGTGAGTTGGTATTTTTAATTGGGTAGAGAAGGATATTCTCAGCACCTTTATAATGCAAGTCAATGAAACACAGTGCATCGTGTCAGCTGCGGCTCAGTGAGTCAGGAGGTTGAAGGTTCAAGTCCCACTCCAGAGACTTGAGCACATAATTCAGGTTGATGCTCCTTTGCAGTGCTGCGCTGTAAGAAATGTGGCAGCCATTTTGCACACGGCAAGGAAACAACAATGAGATAAATTACCAGATGGCTTGTGTTTGTTGATGAAGGAGGGAAAAGTATTGACCATGGCACTGGGGAGAACTTCCTTTCTATTTATTCTTCGAATAGTGCCATGGGATTTTTTTGCATCTACCTGAGAGGGCAGGCGGGGGCACTGTTTAATTTCCCTCCGAATGTTGGCACCATCAACACCGGAGCACTGGAATGCCAGCTTAGATTATGCATTGAAGCCTTTGGAGTAGGATTTAATCTCATTATATTCTGACTCATTGGCAAGAGTGGTACCCACTGACACCTGTAGGCTTGTTATTACCTCTTGGGTTTTATATTCTATACCTTGTGATAAAACTGAGCATCCCATTGTCCTTAATTTAACAGCCTTAGCAATTAAATGCTGCCTTTAGAGTCCTGTCAACTCATGTCAATAAATCCAACTATCCTTCCACATAACTGAGCATTCAGGGCATAACCACTGCTTATAATACAAACCAAAAAGCCTCAGCTCGTTCTTACTTGAAGTCCATCTGCCACATTCCACCATCCTATCACTATCGCTTTGCAGCTTCTTATGTTGGTGTCCTCTTTAAATTTAAATACCAATTCCTTTTGGCCTATATCTAAATCCTTGATGCACACGTGACACAGAAATGGCCCCAGAACTGCACCCTGTGGGAGATCACCATCCACTTCCAACCACTCCGAAAAACTGCCCTTAAATCCTGCCTTTCCCCTTCTGACCAATTTTTAATCCGATTTGCCACCCTTCCACTGATTCCATATGCCTTAATCTTCCCCAGTAATCTCGCAAATGTTTTCTTGCCAAAGGCTTTCACAGCCTAAGGTTACAGTACTCATTATATTTCCCCCATCACATGCATACGTTATCTCTTCAAAAGCATTTTGAGGTTTGTCGAGCACAGGAAGCAGGGTGTAATTATATGAGAAGTTTACATCAACACTTTCCATTATAGATTGGGAAATTTATGATGGAAAATGTTGGCAACAGTAAGTGAGGGTTGTAGACAGGAAGTGCACTCAGGCACAACACTTTAGTATATATTATAAGCATGGCACTTCTTTTCTCATGCACTTTAGACAATTTATTTTCCTGTCCAAATCTTAAGATCACTTTGTACTGTTCACTATCCCTGTCAGAAGGATTAAGCAGGTTTCTCCTCCCCTGAAAGTTTGGGGCAAATCAGAAATTAATTCAACGCAGTGAATGTGATTGCAAACCCCACATCCCATCCCTTAATGGTGATAGGTACCACTCAGTAACAAACAACTGTTACATTTTTAAACTCAGAAGTTGTTGAGACATGTGAATCCCAACTGCATGCTTGTTGAGGGATGACGAGTTGGTACCATAGATAGAGTTGATCAGCAGATATTTCTTAGGCGGGATACATTCTGTTTATTTACAAGATACTCAGCAGTTACTCATGTGCGCTTTCACCTCAAACCCTATCTCCATACTACAGACTACTGATTACAGAGATAGCCCACGCTACTCTTCTGTTGGCTACACGAGATCATGTGATCTTCCTTTATAGCATCCTTCTTAAAGGTATAGTACACATTACATAAAACCATAATGACCACATTCCACCACACCCTTTACTCAGAAATACAATTTACATTTACAATTACAATTTTCTCAAGATAGCAAATTATTTACACTGATAAGTAATTTACAAATTCAGTCTTTTTGGGGGGTTTCCTTTGGTGTGTAGAGCGTCTCAGCTGTACAGCTTCAGATGCTTTTTCAGGAACCTCCTTCTCTGGAATTATCTGAGCATCAGGTTCTTCAGTGGGTACCTGCAGATCTGTTTCCTCAACTTTTGCAGGTGTAACAGGCACATCAGACACATCTGGACTAGGTTATGTTCTCTCAACAGGAAATGTTGACCCACTCATGAACACTGGTGGAATAATTTTTTGGTGATTTGCTTCTCTCTTCCTTAGATAGTCCACATGTCTCCATATGACTCAGCCTTCCACCTCCACGTGGTAAGATAGGGGTCCCATCACTCCACTTATTTCACCCGGTAACCACTTTGGACCTTCTTCAAAGTTCTTCACATATACCATTTCTCCCACAGTAAATTTCCTCTCGTGACTATGCCAGTTGTGTCCAGTTTTCTGACTTCCCAGACTCTTTTCCACCTTCCCCCCTAAATTCGGCATTATCAAGCTCAATCTCATTGTTTCATCAATAACTCCGCAGATGTGACACCTGTTATTGTGTGAGGGGTGGTCTATAATGAAAAAGAAAGCATGCTAGCTTGGTTGCTAAGGAATCTCCAGTTAACTCTTTCATGCCTGACTTGAACATTTGAACCGCCCTTTCGGCCAGTCCATTTGAGGAAGGGTGGGTACGGTGAAGTTTTTACATGAGTGATACCATTGAGGCTGATAAACCGCTGCAACTCAGCGCCCGTAAATGCTGTGCTGTTATCAGAAACGACCACTTCTGGTGGTCCATTAATGGCAAAAATTTGGCATAGCTTCTCAGTTGTAGCAGAAGATGCTAGTGACTTCACCTCATATATGTTCATCCATTTTGAGTAGGCAAAATTGTTTCCATGGAAGATCCCACATAGTCAATGTGTAACCGCACCCATGGTCTCCCTGGCCACTCCCAAGGGTGTAATGGAGCTGTAGAAGGCAACTTCTGCAATTGTTGACACTGCACACAATTCTTCACTAAACTCTCTATTTCACCATCCATCCCCAGCCACCATAGATAGCTGTGTGCTATGGTCTTCATTTGGGAAATTCCTGGATGTGCTCTGTGTAGTTCAGTTAGCAATGGCTCCCTTCCCTTTGGAGGAACTATCACTCCTGCTCCCCACTATAAGATGCCATCCAGGCTGGTTATTTCATGTCTTCTGTTGAAGTACGGTTTCATTTAATCAGATACGGGCTCCTCTGACCATCCATGTAGCATTTGTTCTTGTACTTTGGATAAGACTGGGTCCCGACTTGTCCAGTCTCTGTCGAGCACATACCGGTGAGCAATCTAAGAAAATTAACAATAAAGTAAGTTCTTGTGGAACTGAGACTTCCTCATCATTTTCTTGTAAAGGCAAATGACTAAGTGCATCAGTGTTTGCGATTTGATTTCCAGGCCTATGTACAAAAGTACACTCATATGCTACCAGGATTAAGGTCTTATTTGTGTTTCTGTGCCTTCTTTCGATGGGCTTTCTTCTTTCCAGCACTGACTTTATTCTCAGCCTGCTGTTTAGTTTCAATATTGGCCAGACTACTGGCAGATGTAAGCTCAACTTGAGTGAGCTCAGTGGTTGAGTCTCCCAGAATTTCATCATCTGTCTGCTTCTCAGAACATTCTGCCACTTTTTCCTCCAAAGCCTTTGATTTCGTTTAGCTGATTCTTCAGCTCTTCCATCTCTTTTTTGTATTTGCTTGCTGCCTCCTGGAAAATTGAACATTGTTGTGTCTTCGCTGCCAACTCATCCTTCAGTTTACTCAGAAAAGTGCTGAATTCTTTCTGTTATTTTTCATACTTTTCCAGAGGTACAAACTTTGACCTGAGAGAATTGTGTCATGTGTGAAGGTCTTTCAGCAGGTTTTCTGTTTCCCTGCTGAGATTGCTCACCTCAACTCGAACTCTGTCCTCAAACAGGGTCTCTCTGAGTTGCTTTTGCTGTTCTATCTTGTTTTGACTTAAGACAGCCAGCATTTCTTCAGACTGTTGAGTCCTCACTCACTTCTTTTCCAAAACAGGAACTTTTTCAGCTTCCTCTTGGAATTTCAGAGGCCAACGAGGTCGATTTCCCTCAGCCAGTTTCACCCTAGGAGGCTTGGTCCTCTGCCTCTCAAACACTGACACTGGCAGCTTTGCTGATTGGCTTCCGTAATGGACAGTGACTCTGCTTATGCCTTTGACTTGGACGTCTTCACCCACATATGTTTTTAATTTGACATCAGTTTCTTCTAATTTTAATTGATGTTCCCCATTATTCAGATACCTGAAGGTGTGTTCGCCAATTACTGTAGTGGAAGCTCCTGTGTTCACTTCCATTCTAACCTTGACTGTTGCTTGTATTGGTTCTGTCTTTCCAACCTTCAGATTAAACCACGAGTAAATAACTGAATTTGCTACTTCAGGCTCTTCTACATTGTAGATCTCACTGGGGTTTTTCTTTTGTTTGAAAGGCTGCCTGATTCTTTCCTCACACTGTCTGATTATGTGTCCATTTCGATGATAATAAAAACATTCGATTTTTTTAAACTGCCAATCATTATAAGGTTGCTTGTTTCCATCTCTGTTGCAATTATTCCTTGTTTTCACTGCTAAGTCATTTCTTTTTATTTTTCTGCTGTTTCCCCCTCGTTGGCAGAGTCTTGCATTTTCACATCCTTTTTGGCTGGGGCTTCCTGCCCAATGCGGAGGACAGTGCCATTTTACGCTCCGTGTACGGCTCTTGAATCTCTTACTGTGCTTTCCATGGCCAGTGCTATCTCTAGCACCTTCTTAAAATCCAAACTTGTTTCAGACAATAATCTCTTCTGAATTGTGTCATCATTCACACCGCTTACTAAATGACCTCTGAGCATACCGTTTAAAGCTATACCAAACTCGCAATGTTCTGTTAAATGTTTCAAACTTGCCACATAAGAAGCAACTGCCTTGCCCCGGACACTATTTCCCGAGTTAGATTTGAACTGTTACATCATTACCGAGGGTTTTGGCTGATAATGATCCTTCACCAGGTCCACCAATTTTTTGAAACTGGGGCACTAGGTGCTGTCAAACTTCAAATCAAGCTGTAGGCTTTACTACCACATGCAGATAAGAGGATCGCTCACCTCTTCTCTTCCCCTGTAGTCTCGTTGGAAATAGAATGTGAAGCATTCAACACACTGAGACAAATCGTCTTCGGCTGGATTGAAAGGATCAATTATTTCGAATTGCTGCATTCTGTGAGGAGATTGCTTCGATGATTTGAACAGAACTTCTACTTATAATTACTGGGCAAGGTACAGCCTGTTTCATTTCTCTTGATTATGTCTGTTAACTTATTTTACTCTCAACATCAGTTTGTTTTATCTTCGCTTTATCCTTGTTGCCAATTTGTTGAGACTTGTGAATCCCAATTGCACACCTGGTCTGGTCTACATGTGATTCCAGACCCATTGCAATGTGGTTGACTCTTAACTACCCTCTGAACAAGGGCAATTAGGGATGGGAAAAACTGCTGGCCTAGCCAGTGACGCCCACGTCCCACGAATGAATTAAAAAAAAACCTGCTCACCAGGTCTGGGTTCTGCCAGGGCCACTCAGCTCCTGACCTCGTTACAGCCTTGGTTCAAACATGGACAAAAGAGCAGAACTCTTGAGGTGAGGTGAGAGTGACTGCCCTTGTCATCAAGACCATATTTGACAGGGTGTGGCATCAAGGAGCCCTAGCAAAACTGAAGTCAATGGGAATCAAGGGGAAAACTCTCCACTGGTTGGAGTCATACCCAGCACAAAGGAAGATGGTTGTGGTTGTTGGAGGTCAGTCATCTCAGCTCCAGGACATCACTGCAGGAGTTCCTCAGGGTAGTGTCCTCGGCCCAACCATCTTCAGCTGCTTCATCAATGACCTTCCTCCCATCATAAGGTCAGAAGTGGGGATGTTCGCTGATGATTGCACAGTGTTCAGCACCATTCATGACTCCTCAGATACTGAAGCAGTCCATGTCCAAATGCAGCAAGACCTGGACAATATCCAGGCTTGGGCTGACAAGTGGCAAGTAACATTCACGCCACACAAGTGTCAGGCAATGACCATCTCCAACAAAATAGAACCCGATCATCACCCCTGACATTCAATGGCATTACCATCACTAAATCCTCCACTATCAACATCCTGGGGGTTACCATTGACAGAAACTGAACTGGACTAGTCATATAAATACTGTGGCTACAAGAGCAGGTCAGAGGCTAGGAATCCTGCAGCGAGTAACCCATCTCCAAAGACTACTCAAAGCTTGCCCACCATCTACAAGGCACAAGTCAGGAGTGTGACGGAATACTCTCCACTTGCCTTGGTGAGTGCAGCTCACACAACACTCAAGAAGCTTGACATTGTCCAGGACAAAGCAACCCACTTGATTGGCACCACATGCGCAAACATTCACTCCTCCACCACCAACACACAGCAGCAGCAGTGTGTACCATCTACAAGATGCACTGCAAGAATTCACCAAGTATCCTTCAACAGCACCTTCCAAACCCATGACCACTACCATCTAGAAGGGCAAGGGCAGATGGATGGGAATACCAACAACTGGAAATTCCCCTTCAAGTCACTCACCATCCTGACTTGGAATTATATCATCGCTTCTTCACTGTCACTGGGTCAAAATCCTGGAACTCCCTTCCTAACAGCACTGTGGGTGTACCTACACCACATGGGCTGCAGCGGCTCAAGAAGGCAGCTCACCACCACCTTCTCAAGGGCAACTAGGGATGGGCAATAAATGCTGGCCCAGCCAGCGAAGCCCACATCCCATGAGTGAATTAAAAAAACAATCAGAATGTAAATTGGGCAAAAGTCTGGCTTCAAATGCAGTACTGGGGATTGGATAAATACATTCAGGCTAAGACTTCAATACTTTAATTAGCTTTTTCCTGCGCCAGGCTATTTGCTTTGCAGCCTGTGAACCATCAAAGTATCGATAAAGCAAATAAAGAACTTGCATTTATTTAGTGAGTTATCACACCTTCAAAGCATTAACAAAGAAAGGCTTGTGTTTATATAGCACCTTTCACCACCTCATGGGAAAAAAAATGCAGGGCTACAGAGAAATGACAGGAGAGTGGAACTAGCTAAATTGCTTTTGCAGAGAAAGGCCATGGGCTGAATGAGCTCGAAGCCTTTCTTCTGTGCTTTAACCATTCTATGATTCCAGGACAGTGAAAATGCTTTACAGTCAATGAAGGACGTGGGAAGTGTAATGTAGGCAAAGCGGCAGCCAATTTGTGCACAGGAGGATCCCATACACGGCAATGAAATAAATGGCAAGGTAATCTGTTTTAGGTGTTGGTTGAGGGACCAATGTTGGTTAGGATGTTCAGAAAAACTACCTTATTCTTCTTCAAAACAGTGCCACTGGATCTGTTACATCCACATGAGAGAGCAGAATGGCTTCTGGCTCAGAGGCAAGAGAGCTACCCACTGAGCCTAGACTGACTCCGTGTTTTCTAACCACTTACTCTTGGAGGTCCTCTTACTTGTTGAACACTTGGAAAGGGAGAACGTTGAGTTATCCTTGAAGGATTTTGTACTTTTAAAATTAAGATGCCAGTTTTAAGATAAATAAAAGGCTGGGATGGAAACCCTGGATTAATTGGCTGGTTGGCCAAATTTGAAAAAGTGCTATTCGAATAGCGTGGGAGGTGATGGATAAAAAGGCTTTGAGAGGTTGCAGGAAACCATTATAAATGCCAGGTGCTGCTTTGGTAGCTTCAGTCTGTGTAATTTTGGGAAGGTGAGGGAGGAACATTTGTTTTTGCCAGCAAGAATTGCAAAAGAGCAGCCATTCCAAAGTGAAAGCTCGAGACAGACCACAAGGAGAATATCACATGGGGTGTTGATGTTAATCGCATAAATTAAGGTTAAGTATATACAGGTGGGAGGTGTTTATTAGATATTGACTTGAGCATATATAAAGAGACACTGATTGACGCTGGTGGGTTAGCATTAGGAGCTGTACATAAGTAATGTCTCACTTTGTGAATAAATCTAACACTGAGTAAAGATTGACTTCTAATCTCCAAATGGCTGTTGCAAGTTTAACAGACGATAGATTGTTAATCTCTTTTTCTCCCCTACTATAAGAATTGGCTGTCCTGAGTTTTGATTTGCTCCCCTAGGTAGGCTGTAACCATCTCTACCTGTAAAGCTTCGTGTATTTTAAAACATTAATAAAATTGATTGTTAGAAAAGTTTAAAGCCTTGGTTATTCACAATTAGTTCTGATTACTCTAAAGAAAAACAGATTAAAATTTGAAGAATCCCTGGTGACGTTGAGCTTCTGCCGTGACCTGGAACAAAGCAGGACATTCCCATCCTTATATAGTAGATCATGATAAATACACCGGGATATTTGAACTCCTCCACTGTCACCCCACCCCACATTCATCATCACACACTGCAGATGGATCTAACACCAATCATCCCTCATACTTAAAGGTCATCCATTGGCTGTTGCACCAAATTAAACCTCAATTGTAAATATTCCTGGGAATAAGGGCATTTCCCCTGCTTGATGCCATCATGGGAACACCTTCACCAGATGGACTGCAGCGGTTCAAGAAAGCAGCTCACCACCGCCTTCTCTGAACAATTAGGAATGGGCGATAAGTGCCAGCCATGCCCACATTTTGAGAATTAAGAATAAGAAAAATCAATTCTAAAAACAAGAGAAGTCAAGGAGCAGAAATGTGGATGGGACCTCTTGAAGCCCTTTCCCCTAGGAGACCAGCCTTGCCTCAAACTGCATTTTGAAAGCACTTGGAGCCTCTCTCAATTGTTTGAAAAATTATGCTAGGAATCTCTCAGCAGCTGCAAGAAGCTCAATCTGGTGGCTGAGTTAAATTTACTTTTCGCTATTTTATACTCTGGTCCCATTATCTTTCCTTCATTTAAAGTAATGAATGTAGGATTCACTCTCCCTGACCTAAGTCAATATTTTACATCCATCAGTGAGGCCCCTTTTAATCATCTCCTCTCTATTAGTTCATCACCATCACACTTGGATCCATTTGTGTTGCCCCCTTTGCACTTTATCCTGATCTTGCACATTTCCTTCATAGTACGGTTGACCCCAACTGCAATCTGACTAATGCACATCATCACATCATCACGACCCCAGTAGAATTTCTATTGTCCCAGCTATATATCCAAATGTTTTAATGTCCTCGCTGTGTAGTGTAGTGTAGTGTTTGCCAATGACAAACAGGCCATTAGTCCCGGCTGCCTTCCCAAGTCAGCCCGGTCATCTTAACTTGCCATTCAATTACTGAATGAACGAATGGTCCCAAACTCTTCTGCAAAAGCTGAGCTCCACCCTGCTCTCACTATTTCAGAACCAAAAGTTTACCATCTTGCAGCGTACATCTCAAAATCCAGGTGCTATTACAAGAAGGAACATTTAAGTTCCAGGTATGGAACACCGCTCAACATCTCGCTAGCCTAACAATAAGAATTCCTCAATCAACATCATTAAAAGAGATTATCTGATCATTATTACATTGCTGTTTGTGGGAGCTTGCTGTGCTCAAACTGCTGCATTTCCTACATTACAACAGTGACTGCAATTCCAAGTTATGCCATTGGCTGTTAAGTGTTTGGGGATACCCATGAATGATGTTATAGAAATCCTTTTTTACAATGTTACATCCTGCCCTTAGCGCAGCTTCTCCCAGCTCATACAACCAATTCCAGTCAATGTCAGCAGACCAGGCCCCTCACTTTGACTGGCGTCTTATCCTCACTGGCTGAAAATATCACTGCAGATAATACTGACGACTTCAGAGAAATATACACAAGCTACAACACTAAACAGGTAATTTGCAGCAACTAGCCTGGGTCAGTGTTAACCCTCTACATAAACAATTAGTCCTGGTCGTGTTTATCCACCCAGTTCCCACATCCCTTCAATCCTTTTTCCTCTATCCCCCCTCTCCAGTCTAATCTTGAATGCTGATGTAGGGTGGGATTTTTCTGCCCTGCCCACTTCCAGGATCACCCGGTCCTGCTGCAAATCAATGGACTTTCGGCTAGCCCGCCACCTAATCTACCATGGTGAGACCGGAAAATCCCGGACATAGTTTCTGTCTTAACCACTAATCCTGGAAGTGAATCCTACAGCCTCACAATTCCCTCTGTGAAGACATTTCTGTTGCCCTCTGTTTGAAACCTCTTGCACTTAATTTTGCACTAACAGCTCCTCTGTCGAAACTCCTCAATGACTGGAATCTGTCCGATTCTAGCCCCATTCTTTAATGCTTAAAACACTTTTATCATTTCGCCCTTTAATCTGCTTTGTTGTAATAAAACTAGGCTCCAATTTTTTCCAAGTCTTTCTTTGCATTTGTATTTCCTTACGCCAGGAAACATCCTAGTGAATCTGATTTTGTGCTTGCTAAAGTCTCAGTGTGTTTTCTATGGATTGAAGCTGTATGTACTGGATATTGTTCAAATGGAGACTGGCCTTAATTGACAGCATGGTGCACGCAGGTTGATTATAAACCCAGACACATTAGTGTTTCGACTGCTGTTCATTGGGCAAGAAGTACATCAGCCCTAACGCAAGAGCAACTCACCTAAGTGTGTTAGTGACTCCCAACATGTAGCAAATAATGCTTTTCCATTGTGAAAATGTCTAATGTCATGACTCATATGTTGTAGGAATATAACTTTTAGTTGTAGGGAAATTAAGTTTGTAAATGTAAGGTAATTGAAATTCTGGAATTCAGAAATTGCCACATCACCCAATGTACGTACACATCAAAGTTCCTTCCACGTGTACAGAGTTACAAAACAGCAGGTGGGCCTTTTTTTTCATTTGTCCAAGGAACGTGGGCTCTGGCACGCGCCCGCTAATCAAAATATCGTGAGACTGCGCGATGACATTGGGACGCTCGCCCGATGTCATTGAGCATCATTTTGTGTTCGGGCGTGTTGGGCGCGCTCCTGCATGCTGAGTGTAATATTTTGCCCCAAGAAATCCTATACCTCAGAGAATAGCAGGAACACTGAGTAAAATCAAAGTGAATTCCCAAGAGCTGTGGCACACCTTGATCTGGTCTTGGGAGAAGTGAAGGAAACCTCAAGATCCTACAACGTATAGAGGAATTCTTGGGTGGAATTAGAAAAAGATCAGGAAGTGGTCTGTTGAGATTTTAGGTTTAAAATCTAAAGTCTCTAAAATGTATATAGTGTTACATTAGTGGTACTTGCTTTGGTTAATTCTTGGAAAGTAAAAATTTTTGTTTAAAATGTGAAATCTTGTGACGTAATTCTTTCAGTTTGGAGATTCGAATTTTTTATGAAAGTTTATGATCGCTCTCTGGAGATTGTAACAGAATGCGGTGTAGTCAGAGTTGGGATTTCTGGGGCCAGAAGCTCTGAAAGGGTCACCAGCTCTCTGTGTTCCTCCAAGAACACGCCTATCTTCTTTGTCCATTGCCATACAGTGTGTACACCAGACATGGGATAGGCCTTTCCATACAAGTATACAGTGTTTTGGGCTGATCCAATTATGCATTCAGCCCTATTATTGTCCACTTCCCACAGGGACCTGAAAAAGAGCTGATTGAGAAAGTTATCACCCGTGGATTTATTTTATTATTTCTCAGGGCATCACTGACAAGACTGATGTTTATTGTCTATCTCTAAATGACCAGATTGGATTTAAGTGAATGGCTCATTCAGTTACTTGTGAAGTTGGTGAGGGACTGGAGTCACCTATAGGTCTAACACCACCACCCCCCCCACACACCCCCGCAAAAGACATTGCTGAACCAGTTTAGTTTTTAACAACTATCACTTTTACTGATCCCTTATTTTTAAGAACTGAAATTAAATTCTCAAATTCCCTTGGTGAGCTTTGACCTGATGTTTCACTGGATTGGCAGTCCAGTAACGTATCCACTACACTACCAAAATACTACACCACTGTAACCATAGCAATGTCAACTTTGGAGTTTGAACTTTCTTGTCTTCAATGCCATTCACTCACCTCTCACATGAAGTGGTTCTCAGGTTCACAGCTTCTCAGGAACCTGACACATCAACTCAGTAATTAGGGGGTTTTGTGCTAAATCTAAGGTAGCCCAATGCTTTCTACTTTATTAGTCTCATTAACCCTCTGGTATAAAAAGTTACATCACCCACTGTTCCTTTACACCTCCTGAAGTGATAGAAGTTGACTTTTACACAGATAACTATCGACTTTTCTTGTCTGCTCACCGGTTAACATTTAATACCCAGCACTGTCACCCTGCAAAGTCCCCCTCACGAACCTCTGGGGGCTAGTGCCAAAATTGGGAGAGCTGTCCCACAGACTAGTCAAACAAAAGCCTGAGATAGTCATTGTTATGGAATCATACCTTATAGACAATTTCCCTGTCACCACCATTACTATCTCTGGGTACGTTCTGCCCCACCAGCATGACAGACCCACCAGGGGTGATGACACATTGGTATATAGTCGGGAGGGAGTTGCCCTGGGAGTCCTCAACTATGTGCCAAACAGCATAAGCAGCTTGTGATAGATAGAGTTAAGGGATCCCACAAGCAGTGGTTTTGATCTAAGCTCTGCAGTTCTGCCACATCCAGTTGTGAATAGTGTTGGACAAATAAACAACAAATTGAGGAGGAGGCTTCTCAAATATCTCCATCCTCAATGACGGGGGAGCCCAGCACATCAGTTCAAAAGTCACGGCTGAAGTACTTGCAGTTATCTTCAGCCAGAAGTGCCAGATGGATGATCCATCTCGGCCTCCTCATCACAGATGTCAATCTTCAGCCAATTCAATTCACTCCATGTGATACCAAGAAACAGCTGAAGGCGCTGGATATTGCAAAGGCTATGGGCCCTGACAACATTCTGGCAATAGTACTGAAAACTCGTGAGATATAATTGGGTAAAGAGACAGTGGTGTCTGGTTCTGCAATAGGATTGATAAAAAGGAACTACAACACAACACCACACAGATGTACAGCTGGCAGAGAGCTGATCTCCACATCAAGCACATACTCCAAAGAATGGCACTCACATAGAATGCTAATTAGGGAAACCAGCAGTGCTGACTTCAAACCAAACTATTCATTTCAATTTGCCAATTGTCCAACCAGTTCTGATGAAGAGTCATACGGACTCAAAATGTTAACTGTGTTCCTCTCCGCAGATGCTGTCAGACCTGCTGAGCTTTTCCAGCTATTTTTGGTTTTAGTTTGACCAGCTGTTCCTTGTGAGCGTCAATCCTTCTCAAGATCATCTGACAGGAGTATGAGTACTATGATTCTTGAATAGTACAGGGGTAGTAAATAGTTACCGGGCAACATTAGTTTGCATCCAACCTTTCCCATCTGTCACATAACGTTACATTGGCAACCTTTCTTGCAGTGAATGACACAGAATAGATGGATAAATATGAAATTAATGAAATACATTACTGTTTACATACAGCACATCACAGAAAGGGAGACTTCAGGTCTGAAACTTCCACCATGGACTCTGACCACGCAACAACACCAGTTTGCATTCATATAGTGTCTTTAATGTAGTGACACACCCCAAGTTGCTTCACAGGCTTATTTTGAAATGAAATTTGACACCAAGCTGCATAAGGTGTTATTAGGACAGTTATCGTAGGTTTTATGCTGCATTTTAAGAGGAAATGAGAGACTTGGAGAGCTCCCGAGAGGGAATTCTAGAATTTAGGGTTCAGGTGACTGTGCTTACTTAATATCCTGCTCTCTGTTGTTCTAGTGGAGATATCAAGTAGTTGAACGATAATATCTCATTGGATAAGTTCAAGCGCCTGTTCTTTACATGCAGGGGCTCTGCAGCATCCTTTAGCACAGTAGCAATAATGTTCTCCTTGAACATGACACCTGTCACACTCAGCATGGAGATGAGAGCAAAGATCCCATTCATATCACTCTGAGCTAATGGGAACTGGCCTAACATTACTCAGCCACTGTTCCCAGGACTGTCACCCACCCCTGGAGATTTTTCCCCGCACCGTGTCCAACCCCATAGCCCCCCAACCCCAGAAAACTTGCTTCTAACCAAAATCAACAAGTAGATAGGCCCTGGTAGACCTATGATTTCAGCCTGTTTCTGCCCCGTTGAACTGCTTTCTTCCTTTCTGTTGTGTGGTGGCTGAGTTGTACTATTAGTGACAGAGTTGATCAGCAGTCACTTCTTGGGTGGAAATATTAAGTTTATTTACAATATACTCAGCAGCAACTACATGTGTGCTTTCAACTCCAACTCCATCTCTACACTGACTGCTGAGGTAACCCGCATTACTCTCCTATTGGTTACTACAGATCATGTGATCTTGCCTAACAAGTATCGTTCTTAAAGGTACATTGCACACCAAATAAAACCATAATTATTACACTTTCTCAACTTTATATTCCTACCTCCCCTGTCCAGTCTCTTCCTGCCTACATCCGTGACTCTTCTGATGCCCTCTGTCACTTTAACAGTTTGCAGTTTCTTGGCCCTAACCATCTCCTTTTCACTATGGATGTCCAATCTCTTTACACCTCCATCCACCATCAGGATGGCCTGAGGGCTCTCTGCTTCACCCTTGAATGGAGGCCCAACTAGTCCCCATCCATCACCACCCTCCTCTGCCTGACTGAGCTTGTTATCGCTCTGTTCAAATTCTTCGTTAACTCCACTCACTTCTTCCAAATAAAAGGTGTCGTTCTGGGTTCCCACAAGATGGCTACACCTGCCTGTTTGTGGGGTATGTGGAACATTCTTTGTTCCAGGTCTACCCGGACCCCCTCCCTCACCTTTTTTATGTGTCCACTCCTGACTGTGAGATTTTTGGACACTCGAATGTGGACCCGGTCACGTGAAGCTTGAATTGAAAGCTAAGGAGATCTGGAGGAAAGAGCTGGGGAAGAAACTTTACAAAGTCACCTGTACCTCAGTGCTCTAATGATAGATTGTAGACAGTAACAAATGTACATTGCATTTACTAATTCTACTCAGTTACTGTAAAGGTTAACAACATCCTTTCTCATGCCATTGATTACTTGCCATTCCTTCACTCATGATAATTAGAGATATCTCACAATCGCTGAGGTAACAATGAGGTATCTTTATGGTCCTGCAGTTAATCTTTCTGCGATGGCATTTTTGCTTTAGAAGCAACCTTCATTGATGATCCATCAGCAGAGTTGCAAGCATATATTTCCAGCTTTTATACACTCCTTTTAAAAGCCTGCCAAAACTGACAAATGACTCCAAAGTCAGAACAGGAATTTGCAAAAGGCGAGCTTTCAAATAAGGTACCAGCATTCTCTTCATCTTTGGAACTTCCTTAACAATCCTAGACACAGGACAAATGGGCTACACTACGAGATTGTACAATAACCCACAACCCAACAGAAAAGCTGTTAATTTAAAAACAAGCAGGCCAGAAAACCACACAGAATTGTTGTAACTCACTGCAAACTAGACAGAGATTCACTCACACCCATATAAACAACTTGCATTTATATAGCACCTTTTGTCCCTCAGAATGTCCCACAGCGCTTTACAGCCAATGAGGCACTTTTTAATGGGCTCCCACAAACCGGGGTGAAAAAATGACTGGTTAATATGTTTTCCGTGATGTTGATTGAGAGATAAATATTGGCCAGGACACCAGGGAGAAATTCCACTGCTCTTCTTTGAAACTATCCAGTGGCATCTTACACTCGAGAGGGCCGGCAGACTCTCAGTTTAATATCTCATTCGAAAGATGGTCCCTCCAACACTGCAGCACTCTCCCAACACACTGAGAGTGTAAAAGATTTACAAGGCTGGCACCAGAACTGAGAGATTGCAGCTATTGGGAGAGATTGAGCGCATTGGTGCGGTTTACTTAAGAAATTAGAAGACTTAGAGGTAGCCTGATAGAGACGCCTTTAAAGTTATGAATGTGTTGGACAGGGTAGCTGGGAAGGATCAAATAGTAGAGGTCATGAATATAAGCTAGTTACTAATAAATCCAATTGGGAAATAAGTAGCAGTTTCATCATTCATAAAGTGGTTAGAATGTGGCACTCAGGATGACAAGAAATGGTTGAGCAAACAGCAGAGAGGCTTTCAAAATGAAACTAGATGGGCCCATGAGAGAAAGTAGCAAAGGAAGAAATGTTGAAAAGCTGAGATGAGGCAGATGGAAAGGGTAGAGACCCATGTAGAATATAAACTCCAGCACAGACTAGTTGTGTTAGAGTTAGATGGAGTGAAATGGAACTGTGTACAGTGTTAATAATGAATGTGCTAATGGAGATACTTCAAGGGTGTCTTGAATGGAATAGGGAAAACATGAAAAATGGAGTGTAATGTGAACAAATGTAAAGTTATCCACTTTGGCAGAAAAAACAGAAAATCAGAATATTTCTTAAACGGTGAGAGGTTGGGAAGTGTTGATGTCCAAAGGGACCTGGGTGTCCTTGTTCATGAGACACTAAATGCCAGCATGCCAATGTAAAAGTCTTTAAGAAAGGGAAATGGTACGTTGGGCTTCACTGCAAGGGGATTTGAGTACAGGAGTAAAGATGTCTTGTTGCATTTGTATAGGGCCTTGGTGAGACCACACCTGGTGTATTGTGCACAGTTTTGGTCCCTTTACCTAAAGAAGGATGTACTTGCCATAGAGAGAGTGCAAAGGACATTCACCTGTCTAATCCCTGGGATGGTGGGATTATCTTACGAGGAGAGATTGAGGAAACTGGGCCTGTATTCTCTAGAGTTTGAAATAATGACAGATGACCTCATTGAAACTTACAAAATTCTTACAGGACATGACAGGGTAGATGTGGATAGGATGTTTGCCCTGGCTGATGAGTCTAGAACCAGGGGTCATTGTTTCAGAATAAGGGACAGGCCATTTAAGCCTGAGATGAGGAGGAATGTCTTCACTCAGAGGGTGGTGAATCTTTGGAATTCTCTACCCCAGAGGGCTGTGGAAGCTTAATCATTGAGCATGTTCAAGATAGAAATTGATTGATTTCTGGAGACCAATGACATCAAAAGATATGGGGATAGTGCGAGACAGTGGTGTTGAGGTAGCTGATCAGCCATGATCTAATTAAATGGTGGAATAGATTCAACGGGCTGATTGACCTGCTCCTGTTCCTAAGTTCCAATCTCATAAGAGTGAAGCACAAAGCAATATAAGATATGAAAGTCAGAGTATGCATCAGATCAATTTTAGACTCCTTCAATGATTAACTTAGGCAGACATATATCAGTCTCTTGGCTTCTCAGATATTTAAGAGATTTAATAGTTAAATGTGAAACCCAGGAGTTAAACCAGTTAAAGGAGAACAGGTAATAAATTAGTGACATCTTCCAAAACAGGGCTATTTATCATTAGTAATAGCCCTAAGTTGAGCAATTGTGTGTAATGGAGTTGCTGAGGGTGGGTCCTGTACATTTATAGACACTGGCATCTATCAATGACATTAGGTCAGGTAGCACTCTTAACACTGAGTCAAGTAGCTTTGGGCTCAAGTCCCCCTTGAGAGGTTTGAGCATGCACTCTACAACGACACTCTAGTGCAGTACCTGGGAGTGCTGCAGCATTGGAGGCGCTGCCTTTTGGGTAAGGCATCACACCAAGGTCTTACCCTTTTCAGAATGACGTGAAAGATCAAAGAAGATCAAGGAATGTCTCCCAGAGTGCCGGACAGGAATTGTCTCTCAGTCGAGATCACCGAAACAGAACAACTGACCATGCCTCTCATTGCTGCTTGTGAGACTTTGCTGTGAACTAACTGTCTCTGCATAATATAGACTATCCATCAAAAATAATTAATTCTAAGCAAAGCACATTAAGAAGTCCTGAATCTGTGATAAAAAAATATGCAAGACCTTAATTGCAAACAGAACACATTTATTCCTCGTTTTATTCCATATTATCTATCCCCAAACCAATAGCCAGTACCTTCAGTCCTACTAAATTTATATTACATTCAAACCTCTTTACCTCTTGATCTCTCCCTTTCCTCCTTTAAGACCCCTCCTTAAAATTGACCTTCCAGTCTGTGTTTTTGATCACTCCTTCTTTGGCTCAGTGTCAATTTTTGTCTGATTCCCGTGAAGCTGCTGCTGTTGTTTGTGATGAACCCCAGGAAACTGAAGAAAACTTACCATAAGTTTAAATTGGAGTTTGGGAGTTCAGTGTTATATCGTTCATTTTTCTTGTTTAATAAACATTTTATCCTTTGTGCTAAAAGTACACTTGTGAATTTGTTCAGTATCTGCCCTTCCCGGTTTCTAAAAATTAGTAGAAGTTGGGATCTCTCAGGCCAAGTTTCACTCTGGGATCTGACTTGTCCAGCAGTATCGACAGCTGGGATCATAACATGCTCTTGAAACGGAATATCTTTGGGGGTTGTATTCTGGTCTGCAAACCAAACAGAAGCCCAGAAATTGCGGTGGGGTTTAGGGCACAAGCTCTGAGCATGCTTGTACTGTTTTCCTTTAGCTATTAAACATAAAACCGGTCAAATTAGCAGGAAGAGGATCGCGATAAACCTGTAACTGGCAATCATTTCGGTTGCTTGTTGACAAATCTAGTTTGAATTTTGTACTTTCCCTCATTGCCACAGATAGGGATTCAATACATCTTAATAGCAATGACTCCTTGGACTTTCATTTTGCTTGTTTTAGATTTGATGTTTGTGGCGTTTTTAAGCTTGTACTAGAAGCAATGATTTTTTTTTAAAATGGGCAAAAATTGTTGAAGTATGAGGGCAGGTTGCATAAAGAAATAAAAACAGAAAATGCTGGAAATACTCAGCGGGTTACTCTCCACAGACGCTGGAGACTGCAGGGTATTTCTAACATTTTCGGAATTTCAGATTTCCATGATCTGTAGCGTTTTGTTCCTTTGTAGAGTGGGTTTGTTTTCCCTCAAATGTAGAAGATTAAGGGGGTGATCTAATTCTAGGTGTCTAAGATAATTAAAGGAATTGACGGGGTCGATAGGGAGAATCTATTATCACTGGATGGGGGTAGGCCCTGAACAAGAGGTGCATAACTTTAAAATTAGAGCTAAACCATCCAGGGTGATGTCATTTCTTCACGCAAAGGGTAGTGGAAATCTGGAACTCTCATGTAAAAAGCCTTTGAGGCTGGGAGGTCAATTTGCAAATTCTTGGTGGATTTTTGTTGATATTTTCACCGCTCGGATGTTTTTCTTTTCCCTCCATTTTGTTCCGTGCCCGGTTCCCTCGGGGATGATCTCAGCTCCTGCCCCCGGTTCACCTTCCTGCCCTTGGCGGCCGGGTCAGCCCCCGGACGCCGCTTCCCTTGGCGGCTTTCTTCCGGCCGGCGCCGCCCCTTCGTCCGGCCGCCCGGCTCCTCCATCTTCACCCGGGCAGGGCTGGGCCGGGCTCCTCTTCATCTTCCCCTTGTGGCCGGCGGCCCCGGGCTTTGGGGGCTGCCGGTTGACCTTGAAGGATTCCCACCCGCACCCCCCCACCCCCCGTCACCGGGAAGATGCCACCACCTCCAGGATGTGGCTGGGCACGGTGGGCGCTCCCGCCGCCTGCTGCACCTTGGGGGGGCTCTTCTCCACCTCCTCACCTCGCTGCCTCGGGAGGGGCCTTCGAGCAGATCGTCCGAAGCCGTCTGGGTGACGCCTGCGAGGCGGGTGGGGGAGGCAGAACCTTCAGCCCCTTCCCTTCCCCAACCCCTTCCAGCCCAGCCACACCACCACCCCCCCACCAACCCCCCACCACCCTCCTCCCTCCCTACGGCCACTCCGCAATCCTCACCATGGAGATGTAGAGCAAAGATGGATCGAGTTGAGGTACAGATCAACCATGATCTAATTGAATGGTGAACAAGCTCGAAGGGCTGAATAGCCTGGACCTGTTCCTATGAATGAGGCAAAAACTGTCACAACTCAACAATGGGTTTCATTAAACTAAAATTACATTATTGTGCTTAGTGTAAATAGGAGCTAAATCGGATTGTATTCATGATTAACTGCGAACACTATCTTAATCTCCAAGTCAGAGCAAATTACTGCAGCGCTGATTGCAGTTGTCCAAGTGACTTACAAATACGAATCTCATGTTTAACATAGCATTATGGTTTAATAGACATGGGAGTCATTCCTAATTTTCCCCATCAATGTTTATTCACTGGCTGCAGTCCAGAGTAACAAGTGGAACATACCAGTTGGACGTCAAAGAGAAAGGAAGCAAAGAAGTAAAGGACACAATTTCGTGGCAGAACATTAAGCTGTTGCTCTCATCTCATTGCCTTCAAGTGTGAGGGATTCCATCTTGATATGATAGGAACCCAGCCCACAATGCTCTATAAAATCTCCTGAGCATCAGTACAAAACTGGTCGTGTGTAGGAAGAGTCTGATTAATGTGGGAAATATTCCTGACCGTCTCAGCCCTCCTGCTGCTGAAACCATCATCCCTGCTTTTGTTAGCTTCAGGCTCTAGTATTCCAACGCTCTCCTAGTGCCAGTCTCCCAACTTCTGCCCTTTAAACTTCTGCTCATCCAAAACTCTGCTGCCTGCATCCTATCTGCGCCAAATCCCATTCACCTATCTGTGTATGCTGACCTGCACTGGCCCCTGATCTTGCAATGCCTCGATTTTATAATTCTCGTTCGTGTGTTCAAGTCCCATGAGGCCTCAAACCTCCCATCTCTAAAACCTCCTCCAACCATATAACCCACTGAGACCTCTGCATGTCTCCAATTCTAGCCCCTTGAGTATCCCTGACTTTAATCACTCCACCATTGGTGGCCGTGACTTCAGCTGCCTGGGCCCCAAACTCTGGAACTCCCTCCCTAATCTCTCCACATCTCCCCCAATCCTCCTTTAAGATGCCCCTTAAAACCTACCTCTTTAACCAAGCTTTTGGTCAACTCTCTGGATATCTTATTATGTGGCTTGGAGTCAAATTTTATTGGATAATTGTTCCCGTGAAGGCCTATGGGATGCTTTCCTACATTGAAGGTGCTATGTATGTGCAAATTGTGGCATTACAGGCTGCCTGCGTGTTCATGGAAGACGAGGGTTTTATATTTATCAGTGGTTCCCTCATCCTGTACATAAGATTCAAAACACAATCCCAGTTACTTTGAGAGAAAAAGAAATCACACTACAATTCCTGCTCCTCTTGACATTAATGGATAGCATGGATGAGCACATCTGACTGAGAGAGTGAGCTACTGCGACTGACAAAACCTGCGCATCCTTTACTGACAGAGCTGAGCTACCTTGAACTCTGGACAAACATGCCAGTAACTGAATTTATTTAGCTGTTTTTGCCAGATCCAAATCTCACCAAAGTGGTAGAATAGTGAGTGGGATTACTGTGTAAATTGTGATGGACTCTTTAATGTTAAAGAAAATTTAACAGCAACCTAACAATAATTAATTCCTCCCCGTGATTACATACAGAAATAAATTGGGCAGGGGTTGAAAACGAAACTTCTTCTTTAAAAAAGGTAAGCTTTGACATCTGATTTAGATGTTCCAGGATTACAGATTACCTGGATAAAAACTAGACAGACTCAGGTACTGAGCAAAGCCAATCAGAGGCAAATCATTTACACTCTCTCTTCAATGTGGGGATTAATGAGGTGCAGTATCAACTGGAAGAGAGAAAACAAAATCAGTCACAACTGAGAGATGAGAACATCTCGCAACAAGGGGCGTGATCATCTGATGGGCAGCCAAGCTCGCAGAATCCAGAGAGGATGGCGTTCCCCAGTTCTGCGCTAATCTGCTGCCACCATTTGGGTTTGACAAAAAAGTAGCCAACCAAATTCAGCCAATGGAAAGTTTGTCAAAATTGGTCGAGGACTTGCCTTTCAGGTAGTCCTGACAGTTCCATATTGATATTGAAATGAGGCACCGCCTCCGCTGGCAGCAAGCCATGCTGATTGGCTGAGCTTATCAGGAAATCAGAATCAAACAGAAAGAGGCCATTCAACCCATCCTTCCTGTGCTGGCTCTTTGAAAGAGCTATCCAATTAATCCCACTCCCCTGCTCTTTCTTCATAGTCCTGCCTTTCAAATATATATTGTATATTCTTTTGAAAGTTACTAGAGAGCCTGCTTTCACTGTCCTGTCAGGCAGTGCATTCCTGATAAGGATTTAGTGCATAAACACATTTCTCTTCTTCTCCCCCTGCTTCATTTGCCAATTATTTCCAACTTGTGGCCTCTGGTTACTGACCATCCTGCCAGTTTCTCTCTTATTGACTCTATCCCTTCAGAATTTTGCACACCTTTAGAAATCTCCCATTCACCTTCTCTGCTCGAAGGAAAACAATCCCAGCTTCTCCAGTCTCTCCACATAACCCCATGGGCACACTCTCCAATGTCTCAAGATCCTCCTTAAAGTATAGTATGGATCCCAGAATTAGGACGCAATACTCCAGCTGAGGCCTACCCAGTGTTTTATAAAGATTCAGCATAATGTTTTTGCTTTTGTACGCAATGTCTCTACTTTTAAGCAGACTCCTAACCCTTTCCTGCCGTCCAGAGCTTCAAAGCTGGAATGGTGGCTGGGGACACTGTGGAGCATCTGTGAGTCTGAGAGCATCGTGGAGAGCACGTTTAGAGAGGTGGTCACACCACAGCTGAAGGGACTTGAGGAAGGAAGGGAAATGGGTGACCACCAGGCAGTCCAGGAGAAACAGGCAGGTAGTTCAGGAGTCCCCTGGGGTCCCGCTCGCAAATCGGTATTCCAATTTGGAGGCTGATGAGGGCGCTGGTTCCTCCAGGAGTGCAGACAGAGCCAAGCTTCTGGCACCACAAGCAGCCTGTCTGTACAGGAGGGGAGGAAGGGAGGAAGAGCAATAGTAATAGGGGATTCTATAGTCAGGCGAATGGATAGGCGCTACTGTGGCCATCAACGTGACTCCAGGGAGGTGTGTTGCCTCCCTGGTGCTAGGGTCCAGGATGTCACTGAACGGCTGTAGGGCAATCTGAAGGGGGAGGGTGATAAGGCGGAGGTCATGGTACATGTTGGTACCAATGACATAGGTAGAAAGAGGGATGAGGTCTTGCATCAAGAATTCAGGGAGTTAGGCAGTAGACTAAAAAAGCAGGACCTCTCGGGTTGTAATCTCTGGATTACTCCTAGTGCCACGTGCTAGTGAGCTCAGAAACAGGAGAATAGCGCAGATGAATACGTGGCTTAAGAGTTGGTGCAGGAGGGAGGGTTTTAGATTCCTGGATCACTGGGACCGTTTCTGGGGAAGGTGGGACCTGTACAAGCGGGACGGTCTACATCTGAACCAGAGCGGGACTAACATCCTTGCGGGCGGGTTTGCTAGTGCTGTTGGGAGGAGTTTAAACTAATTCAGCAGGGGGTGGGGACACAGAATGTTAGCAGAATAGGGACACATCATAATACAGTAAAAAAATCAAGTCAGAGGAAGTACAGCGCATTAATTTTCAAGGGAGTAAGGCAAGGCTGGATGGTCTCTACTTTAATGCCAGGAGTATTACAGGTAAAATGGATGAATTAAGATGAGGATTGACATGTGGAATTGTGATATAGTAGCCATCACAGAGACGTGATTGAGGGAGGGGCAGGATTGGCAGCTCAACATTCTGGGATTATAGAATCTTCAGGTGAGAGAGGGAAGGGGGTAAAAGAGGAGGAGGCATTGCATTATTAGTTAAGGAGTCAGTTACTGCAGTAAGGAGAGATGATATCTTGGAAGGGGCATCGAATGAAGCTTTGTGGTTAGAGTTTAGGAATAAAAAAGGGGCAGCCACATTGTTAGGTGTTTATTATAGACCCCCAGATAGTCAGCGAGAAATTGAGAAGCAAATATGTGCACAATTTGCCAAGGTGTATAAAAACAATAACAGTAGGGTAATTATATTAAGTAATTTCAACTTTCTCAACATTAATTGGGATAGACATAATATTAAGGGCTTGGATGGAGTGGATTTCTTGAAATGTGTACAGGAGAACTTTTTAGGTCAATATGTAGAGGGTCCAACAAGGGACGGTGCTTTGCTGGACCTAATTTTGGGGAATGAAGCCGGACAGGTGGCTGAGGTGATGGTGGGGGAGTATTTTAGTGATAGCGACCACAACATGGTACAGTTTAAACTTGTTATGGACAAAGAAATAGACAAGTTGCAAAAAGATATTTTGGATTGGGGGAGAGTGGATTTTAGTAAAATAAAGCAGGATCTGGCCAAGGTAGACTGGGAACAGTTACTTGTGGGGAAATCTACAGAGGAACAGTGGGGGGTGTTCAGAAAGCAAATGGGGAGGGTACAGGCTCAACATCTTCCCTCTAGGGTGAAAGGAAGGAGTAACAAGCCCAGAGAACCATGGATTACCAGAGATATTCAGGATACGATGAGAAGGCAAAGAAAGGCTTTCAGCAGGTACAAGGGAAGCAAATCAGCAGAGGCATTAATGGAGTACAGACAGTGCAGGGTGGAACTTAAGAAAGCAATTTGGAGAGCAAAGAGGGGATATGAGAAAGCTCTGGCTGGTAAAAGTAGGGAAAATCCCAAGATATTCTATAAGTATATCAATGGGAAGAGGATAACCAGGGGAAGAGTAGGGCCCATAGGGACCAAGGGGGCAATCTATGGGTGGAGCCAGAGGACATCAGTAAAGTGTTGAACGAATACTTTACATCTGTCTTCACCCAAGAGAATGAGGATGAAGGATGACAGTAAGGAACTCGGGGAGAGAGACTGTGAGGTTCTTGAGCAAATTGATACAGGGAGTGACAAGGTATTGGAGGTAAAAGCAAAAAACTGCAGATGCTGGAAATCCAAAACAAAAGTAAAAATAACAGCAGGTATTGGAGGTGTTGGCAGGTTTAAAAGTGGACAAATCTCCAGGTCTGGATGATTTGTGTCCCCGACTGCTGAGGGAGGCAAGGGAGGAGATCGCAGGGGCTCTGACCCAAATTTTTAATTCCTCTCTGGCCACGGGGGAGGTGCCAGAGGACTGGAGAACGGTTAATGTGGTTCTGCTATTTAAGAAGGGTTGTAGAGATAAGCCAGGGAACGACAGGCCAGTGAGTCTCACGTCAGTGGTAGGGAAACTATTGGAGAAAGTTCTGAAGGAGAGTATCTATCTCCACTTGGAGAGGCAAGGTTTGATCAGGGATAGTCAGCATGGCTTTGTCAGAGGGAGGTCATACCTAACAAATTTGATTGAATTTTATGAGGAGGTGACCAGGTGTGTAGATGAGGGTAGTCTAATTGATGTAGTTTATATGGATTTCAGCAAAGCCTTTGACAAAGTCCCACATGGGAGACTTATAAAGAAAGCAAATGCACATGGAATACAGGGTAATTTGATAAGGTGAATTCAAAATTGGCTTAACTGTAGGAGACAGAGGGTGATGACAGAAGGATGCTTTAGTGACTGGAAACCCGTGTCCAGTGGCGTACCACAGGGATCTGTGCTGGGTCCCCTATTCGTCATTTATATAAACGACATAGATGAATATGTGGGGTTTAGGATTAGTAAGTTTGCGGATGACACAAAGATTGGCCGGGTGGTTAACAGTGAGGTTGAGTATCTTGGGCTACAGGAAGATATAGACGGGACGGTCAAATGGGCAGATAAGTGGCAGATGGAATTTAACCCTGAAAAGTGTGAGGTGATACACTTTGGAAGGAGTAATTTGACAAGGAAGTATTCAATTAACAGCATGACACTAGGAAGTTCTGAGGAATGTGTGTCCATAGATCTCTGAAGGCAGAGGGGCACATTGGTGGGGTGGTGAAAAAGGCATATGGGACACTTGCCTTTATCAATCGAAGCATAGATTACAAAAGTAGGGAGGTCATGTTGGAGTTGTATAGAACCTTAGAGAGGCCACAGCTGGAGTACTGTGTGCAGTTCTGGTCACCACATTATAGGAAGGATGTGATTGCACTGGAGGGGGTGCAGGGGAGATTCACCAGGATGTTGCCTGGGATGAAACATTTAAGTTATGAAGAGAGGTTGGATAGACTTGGGTTGTTTTCATTGGAGCAGAGAAGACTGAGGGGCGACCTGATCGAGGTGTACAAGATTATGAGGAGCATGGACAGGGTGGACAGGGAGCAGCTGTTCCCCTTAGTTGAAGGGTCAGTCACGAGGGGTCATAAGTTCAAGGTGAGGGGCAGGAGGTTTAGGGGGTATGTGAGGAAAAACTTTTACCCAGAGGGTGGTGACGGTCTGGAATGCGCTGCCTGGGAGGGTGGTGGAGGCGGGTTGTCTCACATCCTTTAAAAAGTACCTGGATGAGCACTTGGCACATCATAACATTCAAGGCTATGGGCCAAGTGCTGGTAAATGGGATTAGGCAGGTAGGCTAGATGTTCCTCATGTGTCAGTGCAGACTCGATGGGCCGAAGGGCCTCTTCTGCACTGTGTGATTCTGTGATTCTGTTGTGATTCTTTGATCTTCAAAGGTTTGTGTACATATGTCCTCCGGTCTCTCTGTTCCTGTATTCCCTTTAAAATTGTACCCTTTATCTTATACTGCCAACCACATTATGGGCATCACAGCTCCTAATGGGCACCGACAGAACTCAAAAAGTTGGCCCAGGAGGGTTAGAGAAACAGAAAATGGTGTGGTAATCAAACACACAGGAAGAGATTTAAAAAAAGAAGTTCAAGTGAAGAAACTCAACAAAGCTGAAACTGAGGAGAGTACAGAAACAGTCTGTGTCTCAGAAAGCTTTTCTTCCTCCCAGTTGTTTGTTGATTTTCACTGAAGATGGTTTCAAAGGCACCAACTGCTCCTTTTTGCTCCTGTAGTAATTCTTCATTCACAAACCCGGAAACCCAGACAGTGAGCTTCACCATTGGGTGTAGGGGCTGGGAAGTGGTGGATGTTCATGCTTTGCCCCGGATTATCTGTTCGCTGCCTTGGTGTGTTGGCAGGTTTGGTGTGTTGGCAGGTTTGGTGTGTTGGCAGGTTTGGTGTGTTGGTGCCAACATGGTGAGCTTCCAAAGAGTTATCGTGCCATCATTAAGACCACCTTCTTCTACCTCCATAACATTGCCTGACTCTGCCCTGACCCTCAGCTCATCCGCTGCTGAAACCCTCATCGTGCTTTTATTACCTCCTAGACCGGACTATTCCAATGCACTCCTGGCCAGCTTTCCACATCCGACACTCTGTAAATTTGAGCTCATCCAACCTGCTTCCCATTTCGTAACTTGTACTGAGTTCCTTTCACCCGCCGCCCATGTGCTCACTGACCTACATTTGACCCCCAGTTAAGCAACACTTCAATTTTAAACTTTTCATCCTTGCTTTCCCTCCATGGCCTCACCGCTCCTTGTGTCTGTTTCTCCCTACAACTCTCCTAAGATCTCTGTGTTCTTCCAATTCTAGCCTCTAGCCACTTCCCAATTTTAATCACCCCACCATTGGCGGCTGTGCCCTCTGCTGCTTGGGTTCCTAAGGTCTGGAATAAACCTCTCTAAGTCACTCCACTCTTGTCTCCCACTTAAAGTGATTTATAATGTATCTTCTTGACTAAGATTTTAGTCATCTGGCCTAATATCTCCTTATGTGACTTGGTGTTAAATGTTGTCTCATAAAACTCTTGTGAACTGTCATGGGAAGTTTTACTATATTTAAAATTGTTGACAAAAGGGACATGCTGTCAAAGTTTTTCATCTTGAACTCATCAGGAGAGTTCACAACAATATCGATGTAAAGGGAGCATCAATTTATATTGCATGAAAAGAGAGTGTTGATTTGTTGGACTTAGGTTGGTAGAGACTCTGCATGGAGAATGCATCAGGGAACAGTTTGGCAGGGCAAGGCTCTGCAGCAGCCACACGCAGTCAGCAAACAGCTTTTAATGCCAGCAAGCTATTCAACTGTGTGGGGCTGAGGGAAGGTTCTGCATCAGAATAGAACCCGACCCTGGCGGGAGCTGACCGTCCCACCAGCACAATGTCCCGCAGGGAAAGGGGGGAGAGAGGGTCACAGGTGCCAACCCAGAACAGGCTTGCTGCCTGACTTTTCTCCTCTGGGTGTGGAGGACATTTTCAGCAGCACCACCTCCAGTCAGGGAGGGATCATTCATTCAGCGCACACAGTCTGGTACCTTTCTATTCTGTCACACACTCACCCCTGCTGGCAAGCCTCTTGTCAACATGTTTAAAAAAGGAATCCAAAACCTGTCACTATTTAATCTTTGACACTTACTAACTTATAAAAAAAACGTGTTGGCAGCAGTTAGACCTCAACAGCAGGGATGGGTAAACCCTTATGTAAAGGGACAATAAAGGACAGGATTAAAACAAAATCCTTTCAACTGGTGGAATACAGCAGCAAGTGAACAGCCACTCTGCTACTCTGTTTAATATGTTTTCCAGTCATTACAGTAAAACCAGTGCGAGTATTAGAGTGCGTTCATTTTGTTTGCTTTGATCTTCAAAATGCTCAGTTTTGTCTGTACTTGTGATTTGACATTTTGCTGGTCGAATTCATCTGTATTTTAATGAAGTTGCAATTTCATTTTAGCGCACGATGCTGGATTTTGTTCTTAAATTGCTTTTCTCACTTTCCGAGTTCTGCCTTCGCACTGGACTTGTTAATTCACAGCTCATTTTCAGTCTGCTTGTTTTAGCAGTGCAGAAAGTCATTTATTCATCAGAGGTTTGGATTTTCATATTATCCACCATTGCACCATGACAAGCATGGTTTTGTTTTGCAAATTAATTTTGTTTTTCTTTAAGAAAAAATGTCAGTTTAAGAAGTGTCGAATTTTCAAAAAAGAAGATTCAGACATTTTATATTAGCCATTTGTCGGAAAACCGATGGAATCAGGTGTAACGCTGTTTTATATCTTAACAGATACTGGGAGGATTTGAACCCACCGTTCCAGATTAGCCAGGATTTTGCCCCAGCAACAGTGAAGGAACAGTGATATATTTCCAAATCAGGATGGTGAGTGGCTTGGAGGGGAACTTGCAGGTGGCAGTGGTGTTCCCATCTATCTGCTGTCCTTGTCCTTCTAGGTGGTAAAAGTCGTGGGTTTGGAAGGTTCTGTCTGAGGAGCCTTGGTGAGTTTCTGCAGTGTATCTTGTGGCTGGTACATACTGTTGCCATGTGTCAGTGATGGTGGGCATGCATGTGGTTGATGGGGTGCCAAGCGAGCGGGCAAGTGGAGAGTATTCCATTAGATTCCTGACTTGTGCCTTGTAGATGGTGGACAGGTTTTAAGGAGCCGGGAGGTGAGTTACTCGCCTCAGAATTCCCAGCCTCTGACCTGCTCTGGTAGCCACGGTATTTACATGGCTAGCCCAGTTCAGTTTCTGGTCAATGGTAACCCCCAGGATGTTGATAGTTGGGGATTCAGTGATGGTAATGCCATTGAATGTCAAGGGGTGATGGTTAGATTCTCTCTTGATGGTCATTGCCTGCCACTTGTGTGGCCTGAATAAGAACATAAGAAATAGGAGCAGGAGTAGGCCATTCAGCCCTTCAAGTGTCCACTCTGCCATTCAATGAGATCATGACTAACCTTCTACTTCAACACCATTTTCACCACTATCCCTGCATCAGTTGGTGCTTTAAATATGTAGAAATCTATCAATCTCAGGCTTGAACTTATTCAATGATTGAGCATCCACAGCCCTCTGGGTCTGAGATTTCCAAAGCTTCACCACCCTCTGAGTTCTTGATTGGTAAGGAGATCAAAGGTTATGGGGAGAAGGCGGGAGAATGGGGTTTAGAAACTTATCAGCCATGATTGAATGGCGGAGCAGACTTGATGGGCCGAATGGCCTAATTTCTGCTCCTATGTCTTATGGTCTTATGAAGAGATTGCAGTCCTAAATGATCTCAGTCCTAAATGGCCTACCTCTTATTCTGAGACTGTGTCCCCTGGTTCTAGCCCCCCAGCCAGGGGACGCATCCTTCCTGCATCTACCTGTCGAGCGCTGTAAGAATTTTGTGCCCAGGATTTTGCCCTCGTTGGGCAGGCTTGGCACGGGGTGGGCGGGAGCAGTCGGGAGGCTAACCGCTGCCCGCGATCGAGGCTGGACTCGATTTCACGCTGGGCGGGCCAATTAAGGCCCAGCGTGAAATGCGCGCTGCAGCGCTAAGCGCTGCCTGTGCTGGCGGGGGAGGAGGGCATGCACAGGAATAGCTCCCTGGGGCAGAGAGCTGCCTCAGGGAGCGGAAGAGTTTGAGAAATAAAAATAAAGGTTTGAAAAATATTATAAAACATGACGCCTCATGTGACATGTTATTAATTGAAAGTTAAAATCTTTATTTTGTTTTTAACTGTTGTTGGAAACCTCATGCCCGTGGATGAGGTTTCCTAAGTAATGAAAAGGCCACTTGGCCTTTTTGCATGCCCCCCCCACCACCCCACCCCACCCTTCCAGCCGTAAGGTTGGATGGGCAGTGAGAAGTTACAATTAATTGGTACTTTAATGGCCTTGATAGGCCTGTTAATTGTCGGCGGGCACGCTTGTTGACTCTCACACACGCCGGTCAACCGAAATATCATATGAGCGAGCGATGGCATCGGGACACTCGCCCGATGTCATCACGCGTCATTTTACATTCATTCAGGTCAGGTGGCACCCACCCAATGATGTAAAAATTCTGGCCTGTATGTTTGAATGAGATCACCTCTCATTCTTCTAAACTCCAGAGAATAAAGGCCCAGTCCATTTAATCTTTCCTCATGAGACAATCCCTCCATCCCAGGAAATAGTTTGATGAACCTTCATTGTACTTCCTCTATGGCAAGCACATCTTTCCTTAGGTAAGGAGACCAAGACTCCAAGTGTGGTCCCACCAAGGCTCTATATAATTGCAGTACGACATCTTTACTCAACTCCTTTTGTACTAAAGGCCATCGTACCATTTGCCTGGACCTGACTCACGTATAAGGACACCCAAGTCCCTTTGAATGTTCAACACTTCCCAGTCTCTTAGCATTTCAGAAATACTTTCTGAATTTCTGTTTTTCCTTTCAAAGTGGATAACCTCACATTTCCCTACATTGCCATCTGCCAAATGTTTGCCTACTCACCGAGCCTCTCCAAATCCCTTCGAAGCTTCCTTCCTCCTCCTCACAACTCCCACCTCCAGCCAGTTTTGTGTCATCTGCAAACTTGGAAATATTACATTTAATCCCCACATCCAAATCATTGATATAGAATTTGAATAGCTGGGGCTCAAGCCTTGATCCTTGCTGTATCCCACTAGTCACAGCCTGCCAACCTGAAAATTATCCATTTATTCCTACTCTCTGTTTTCTGTCCATTAACCAGTTCTCAATCCACGTCAGTACATTACCTCAAATCCCCAAGTGCTAAAAATTTTGCTTACACCTCTTGTGTGGGACCTTATCAAAAGCTTTCTGAAAAACTAAATATACTACACCCACCAGTTTCCTCTTATCTATTCTGCTGGTTACATCCTCAAAAAACTCCAACAGTTGTGATAAACAGGATTTCCCTTTAATAAATCCATGTTAACTCTGCCCAATCCTACCATTATTTTCTAAGTCTCCTGGTATCACATCCTTTATTACAGATTCTGGCATCAGGCTAACAGGTCTGTAGTTCTCCATTTCTCTCACTCTCCTTTCTTAAATAGTGGGGTTACATTGGCCACCTTCCAATTTGCAGGAACCATTCCAAAGTGTATAGAATTTTAAAATATGACCACCAATGTATCTGCTATCTCTACAGTCACCTTTTTCAACACTCTAGGGTGTAGATCATCAGGTCCAGGAGATTTACCTACTTTAAGTCCCATTAGTTTCTTTTTTTTTAACTAACATTAATATCTTACAGCTCTTTATTTACATCCAGTCTTCCAATTCTCCATTATTTCTTGAAGGATTTTTAGAAATTTCCTCTGTGAAGACAGGCACAAAGTATTTGTTTAGTTTCTCTGCCATTTTCTTATCACCTATTATAAATTCTCCTCACTCTGCCTGTAATGGACCCACATTTCTTTTTGCTAGACTCTTCTTTTTACATACCTAGAGAAGCTTTTGCAGTCCATTTTTATGGGTAGAATTTTGACCCATTTGGCGATCGGGACCGGACCACGATTTCACGCTGGTGGGCCGATTAAGGCCTGCCCAGCGTGAAACGCGAGTGGGAGCACTGAGTGCCACCTGTGTGGGGAGGAGGGTAAGCGGGCCAAGTTCAAACTTCACACACGCGTGCGAGCGAGTGCTTCATAATCTCCCTGAGGGACAGAGCTGCTTCAGGGACGTAAAGTGCTGTTTAAAAAAAGAAAATAAAACTGTAATAAAACATGTCCCCTCATCTGACTCTGTCTTTTAACTCTGTCACATAGCAGGGACGTGTTATTGATCCAATTTTAAAACTTTTATTTTATTTTTATTTGCTTTTGGAAACCTCGTCCCGCCCGTGGATGAGGTTTTCAAAAAGGTGCAAAGGCTGCTTGGCCTCTTCGCGAGAAATTTACGTTAGTTGATTATTTAATGGCCTTCACAGGCCTTCCAATTGTCAGCGGACTTCGGCACACACCCGCCAACTGAACTATCACGCGACTGTGCGTTGATGTCAGCACGTTCGGCCGACAACAGTTCACACTCGGGCGGGTCAGGTGTGTGCCCACCTGTCGAGTGAAAATTCCTGCCCTCCGCTTCTCGCTAGTTTACTCTCATATTCTATTTTCCCTTTCTTAATCGTTTCCCTGGTCCTCCTTTCCAGAATTCTAGAATGCTTCCAATTCTCAGGCTTACCTTTTTCTATTGGCTACTTTATACCTCTTCCTTTGACCTAATGCAACCCTTGATTTCTTTCCTTAGCCCTGGCTGGAACAATTGCCTTGCTGGGTTTTTATGCATTAATGGGGATGCAATTTTGTTGTAAATTATATTAGTTCTTTGACTATTAGCCATCGCCTGTCTACCACCACAACTTTTAACGTAATTTCTCAATCCACCTTGGCCAATTTTCCCCTCATACCTTTACAGTTTCCTTTGTTTAGATTTAAGACCCCGGTCTCTAATTGAACTTTCAACTTAACGGCCAGAATTTTTCACTCAGCGTCCAGGCAAGCGCCCGTCGTGCTCAAGTGTAAAATGACACGTGATGATGTCGGACGAGCGTCCTGCCATCATCGCGCACTTGGGCGATATTTCGATCGGCGGGCGTGGTCCGGGACTTGGCAGCGCGCCGGCCAACAATTCCACGGCCTCTTAAGGCCCTTAATCAACTGACTGATTGGAATTTTTCACAGACCGTCCAACCATTTGGTTGGCGGGAGGGCTAAAATACCAAGCGGCCTTTGCATTTTTGGTGAAACCTCAGTCCACGGGTGGGATGAAGCTTTGACCAGTGATTTAAAAAAAATAAAAACTTTTTATACTCATATTTTACATGTCCCTGCCCATGTCACATGAGGGGAAATGTCTTCATTATTTTAAAAATCTTTATTTTTATTGATAAAAATCTTCAAGCTCCCTGAGGCAGCTCTGTGCCTCAGGGAGCTTTTACTGCGCGCACCAACCCCCCCCCCCCCCCCCCCCCCCACCCCCGCCACGCATGCGCAAACTTCAGTGCTCGCGCTCCTCCTGCCCCCATCCCGGCAGCGCTGAGTTACAGTGCATGTTTCGCACTGGCTGGCCAATAATTGAGGCCCGATCATCGGCAGTGGTCAGTTTCTCAGCTGCTCGCACCCAATGAGGGCAAAATTCTGTCCAGTGTAAAATTCTGCCATGTTATGGTCACTCTTTCCTAAAGGCTCCTTTGCAGCAAGAATATTAATTAGCCCTTTCTTGTTGCACAATCCTAGATCTGAAATAGCCTGTTCCCTAGGTGATTCCTCAAAATTCTGCTTTAGAAAATCAGCTCGCATAATGCTCCAAGGATTCATCCTCCACAACATGCATGCCAACATGATTTACCCAGTCTCTATGTTGATTGAAATTCCCATGATTACTGTATTACCCTTGTTACCCAAGCCTCTAATTTCCTAATTTATACTGTCATTTACATTACCATGGCTGTTTGGTGGCCTATAAACAACTCACACCAATATTTACTGCCCCTTGCTGTGTCTTAGTTCTACCCAAGCTGATTCTACATCTTGATCTTTAGAACTAAGGTAATCTCTCACTAGAGTACTATTGTCCTCTTCAGTTAACAGAACTACCCCAACACCTTTGCCCAGCTTCCTGGCTTTCCTGAATGTCACATACCCTTGGATATTGTAGTCTCAGCTTTGGTTTTCTCACAGGCAAATCTCTGTAATAGCTATCAGCAGCAGAATTGTACCCGACTAGAATCTGTAACCTCATGTTCAGGCATATCCCCCGCCCCACCATTACCATCAAGCCAGGGGATCAACCCTGGTTTAATGAAGAGTGCAGGAGGGTAGGCCAGGAGCAGCACCAGCCATACCTAAAAATGCGGTGTCAATCTGGTGAAGCTATAACACAGGATTACTTGCGTGCCAAACAGCATAAGCAGCATGTGATAGACAAAGCTAAGTGACCCCACATCCAACGGATCAGATCTAAGCTCTGCAGTCCTGCCACATCCAGTCGTGAATGGTGGTGGACGATTAAACAACTCACAGAAGAGGAGGGTCCACAAATATCCCCATCCTCAATGATGGGGGAGCCCAGCACATCAATGCAAAAGATAAGGCTGAAGCATTTGCAAGAATATTCAGCCAGAAGTGCTGAGTGGATGATCCATCTTGGCCTCTGCCAATCTTCAGCCAATTCGATTCACTCCATGTGAAGGCACTGAATACTGCAAAGGCTATGGACCCTGACAATATTCTGACCATGCTACTAGTGCTCCAGAACATGCCGTGCCCCTAGCCAAGCTGTTCCAGTACAGCTACAACACTGGCATCTACCTGGCTATGTGGAAAATTGCCCAGGTATGTCCTGTACACAAAAAGCAGGACAAATCCAACCCAGCCAGTTACTGCCTGATCAGCCTACTCTCTATCAGTAAAGTAATGGAAGGGGTCAACAGTGCTATCGAGAGGCACTTGCTCAGCAATAACCTGCTCACTGACACCCAGTTTGGGTTCCGCCAGGGTCACTCAGCTCCTGACCTCATTACAGCCTGGATTCAAATATGGATAAAAGAGCTGAACTCCCGAGGTGAGGTGACAGTGACTGCCCTTGACATCAAGGCAGCATTTGACCGAGTGTGGCATCAAGGAGCCCTAGCAAAACTGGAGTCAATGGGAATCAGGGAGAAAACTCTCCACTGGTTGGAGTCATACCCAGCACAAAGGAAGATGGTTGTGATTGTTGGAGGTCAGTTATCTCAGCTCCAGGACATCACTGCAGGAGTTCCTCAGGGTAGTGTCCTCGGCCCAACCATCTTCAGCTGCTTCATCAATGACCTTCCTTTCATCATAAGGTCAGAAGTGGGGATGTTCACTGATGATTGCACAATGTTCAGCACCATTCACGACTCCTCAGATACTGAAGCAGTCCATGTCCAAATGCAGCAAGACCTGGACAATATCCAGGCTTGGGCTGACCAGTGACAAGTAACATTCACACCACACAAGTGCCAGGCAATGACCATCTCCAACAAGAGAGAATCTAACCATCGCCCCTTGATGTTCAATGGCATTACCATCACTGAATCTCCCACTATCAACATCCTGGGGGTTACCATTGACCAGAAACTGAACTGGACTAGCCATATAAATACTGTGGCCACAAAAGCAGGTCAGAGGCTGGGAATCCTGTGATGAGTAACTCACCTCCTGACTCCCCAAAGCCTGTCCACCTTCTACAAGGCACAAGTCAGGAGTGTGATGGAATACTCCCCACTTGCCTGGATGAGTGCAGCTCCCACAACACTCAAGAAGCTTGATACCGTCCAGGACAAAGCAGCCCCGCTTGATTGGCACCCCTTCCACAAACATTCACTCCCTCCACCACAGACGCACAGTGACAACAGTGTGTACCATCTACAAGATGCACAGCACGAACTCACTGAGACTCCTTAGACAGCACCTTCCAAATCCGTGACCACTACCATCTAGAAGGACAAGGGCAGCAGACAGATGGGAACACCACCACCTGGAAATTCCTCTCGAAATCACTCACCATCCTGACTTGGAAATATATCACCGTTCCTTCACTGTCAAAATCCTGGAATTCCCTCCCTAACAGCACTGTGGGATGCAGCGGTTCAAGAAGGCAGCTCACCACCACCTTCTCAATGGGAATTAGGGATGGGCAATAAATGCTGGCCCAGCCAGCGAAGCCCACATCCCGTGAATTATTTTTTTAAAAATCTGGTCATAGATATGAATTTCTATTTGAGCTGACATTTTGTCTGTTTTATTCTGAATGTTCTGGGAATTCAGTTACAGAGCCCTTAACTCAGGTTTTTTTTTTAACTGTTCTTGTAAACTCTGGCCCTATTGGCTGACACACTCCTAAGTTTGCAATCACTGTCCCTTCCTTATGAACTCTGGTTATCATGGTCTTTATTGCTACTTCCATCTATCGCCTTGTTATTTCCCTTTAATTTACTCAACTTTCCTCTACATGACCCCTTCCCCGCTTTAACTAGTGTAAAGCCCTCTCTGCTTCTTTAATCATATGACTCGTTAGAATACTGGTCACTGCACGGTTCAGGTGAAATCTGTCCCAACAGTACAGCCCCGCTTTCCCCGGTACTGGTACCAGTGACCCACAAACCAAAACCTGCTTCTTGCACACCAGGCTTTGAGCTCTTCATTCATCTCTCTAATCTTATTTATCCTAGCCAGACGCTTTGCAACAACACGAGTTTTTCAGACTTATCTTCCCTGCAAGTTGGGTGCCTGACTCTTTAAATAATGCAGGGCCCATCCTGCAGCTCTGCATTTGGCCTTTGTAAAATGACCATGGAAATTTGTTGAGTGGACCTGCATGGTCCAGATTTGGCATGCAGTCAGCTAGTAGGGCAATATGACATCACCACGATATTGCACTTTCTGAGGCTTCTAGCAGACTCTGGGGACACCTGGACAGATGGCGCTAGAGGCAGTGGGTGATATAGTGTGCAGCAGCCAAAAAGACTTTCTTAGGAGATGACACTTGCCCCCACTGCCTCCTTGAAATCCCCATCTGCCTGGGTATTCCTGAAGGGAGTGCTTTATTGAGGTCAATCCGATGCTAATTATTGAGGGAGGTTTCTGTAGCTGTTGTCGATCTTCTGGCTTTTACCCTTCGAGAGGCTAAATTACAATGCTCAGGAAAATCAGCAGGACATTGGGCTGGGTTTTACGGCTGCAAATTGGATGGGCTGCTTACCCAGGCGAAGGTAAAATGTGGCCAGATGACGTTGGGTCAGCAATACGATGTCATTGCACCAGTCTGACACATAACGCCAGGCAAGCGGGCGCACAAATTGGAAGCTGCCTGCTGTTTTTAAGTCACCACTTAACAAACTATTGAACTGGTTGAGGAGCCGACTGTGTGGAATTTTTCATTGCCTGTTGCACTTTTTCAGGTGTCGGTAGGAGAAAGGTTTGGGAGCGCTTGACGGTAGGCATGAGGGGGACATTGTCGGTTGGCATGAGGGGGCATTGTCGGTAGGCATGAGGAGGGCATTGTCGGTAGGCATGAGGGGGCATTGTCAGTAGGCATGAGGTGGGCATTGTCAGTAAGCATGAGGTGGGCATTGTTGGTCAGCATGAGGGGGACATTGTCGGTAGGCATGAGGGGGGCATTGTCATTAGGCATGAGGGGGGCATTGTCGGTAGACATGAGGGGGCATTGTCGGTAGGCATGAGGGGGCATTGTCAGTGGGCATGAGGGGGACATTGTCGGTAGGCATGAGGGGGTCATTGTCGATAGGCATAGGCATGAGGGGGACATTGTCGGTAGGCATGAGGGGGCACTGTCGGTAGGCATGAGGCGGGCATTGTCGGTAGGCACTGGGGGCATTGTCGGTAGGCATGAGGGGGGCATTGTCAGTAGGCATGAGGGGGCATTGTCAGTAGGCATGAGGGGGCATTGTCGGTAGGCATGGGGGGCATTGTCGGTCAGCATGAGGGGGACATTGTCAGTTGGCATGAGGGGGCCATTGTCGGTAGGCATTAGGGAGGCACTGTCGGTAGGCATGGGGGGCCATTGTCAGTAGGCATGAGGGGGGCATTGTCAGTAGGCATGAGGGGGCATTGTCAGTAGGCATGAGGGGGGCATTGTCAGTAGGCATGAGAGGGGCATTGTCAGTAGGCATGAGGGGGCATTGTCAGTAGGCATGAGGGGGGCATTGTCGGTAGGCATGAGGGGGACATTGTCGGTTGGCATGAGGAGACATTGTCGGTAGGCATGAGGGGGCATTGTCAGTAGGCATGAGGGGGCATTGTCAGTAGGCATGAGGGGGCATTGTCGGTAGGCATGGGGGGCATTGTCGGTCGGCATGAGGGGGACATTGTCGGTTGGCATGAGGGGGCCATTGTCGGTAGGCATTAGGGGGCATTGTCAGTAGGCATGAGGGGGCATTGTCAGTAGGCATGAGGGGGCATTGTCAGTAGGCATGAGGGGGCATTGTCGGTAGGCATGGGGGGCATTGTCGGTCGGCATGAGGGGGACATTGTCGGTTGGCATGAGGGGGCCATTGTCGGTAGGCATTAGGGAGGCACTGTCGGTAGGCATGGGGGCCATTGTCAGTAGGCATGAGGGGGGCATTGTCAGTAGGCATGAGGGGGCATTGTCAGTAGGCATGAGGGGGGCATTGTCAGTAGGCATGAGAGGGGCATTGTCAGTAGGCATGAGGGGGGCATTTTTGGTAGGCATGAGGGGGCATTGTCAGTAGGCATGAGGGGGCATTGTCAGTAGGCATGGGGGGGCATTGTCGGTAGGCATGAGGGGGACATTGTCGGTTGGCATGAGGGGGCATTGTCAGTAGGCATGAGGGGGCATTGTCAGTAGGCCTGAGGGGGCAGCACAAGGCTGGCAGGAAAGGCTTGCCACTGGGACGATGTCTGTATTTAGCGGCAGATCCTGATGGTGAAGGTAGCAGCATCTGTATGATTTTTTTAATTCATTTTTTCACCTTTTTGAGTCTTCAATAAAAAAAAATAAAGGTTTGGGAAGCTGGGGGGGGGGGGTGGTGTTTAAATTTGTAGCTGTGACCATCTCCCCGCTCGCAGCGTAACCCCTTTGTCACGCGACCTCCTGGCCTAGACTCCCGATTGGGCACGAGGCCCCATTTGCACCTGGAATTGACCACCTTCTCACCAGGCAGCGTCTGATTGGCCACATCATACTGGGTTCGGCAATCTGAGATGGCGAGGGGGGGCCGGGGGGGTTGGGGGGGGGCGGGGGGTGGCGGGTGGGGGAGGGGTTTGTGGGGTGGGGTCGAAGCAGACCCCTCATTTCCTGCTGCTCCTCTCTCACCCTGCGGAGAAATGTAAAATCCAGCCTACGTACTTGGTTAAAAAAAAATCCATCTGACGCTTGGCAATGCAACACCTGATAAACAACGTGTGCCTGCCAGAGACAAGACTTCCATATACATGCACACTTAGATAGATGATCTTACAATCGATTCTGATAGACACTAGATGCATTACCATCATCTCATTAAATATTTTAGGGGAAAAGTAATTCACTCAATTACTGTTGCAAATCCCAGTGGTCCAAAGCCTAATTTACAAATTTAAGATTATTTTTTGAGGGAAGTATTTATTTCTAATTTAGATTCCACTACAAATTACTAAACGACACAGACAGCTGCATACGCACGGGCTGGTACAATTCCAAGTGTAAATCTTCTTATAAATTCTACATACACCTCTCCAAAATAACCCAGGTACTGAAGTTACCCTCTGGGATAATGTTTTCTTTTTGGCCATTATGGCTCAGTGGGTGATATTGTCACCTCAGAATCATAAAGCTGGGGGTTCAAGGCCCATCCCAGCACAAAAGCCCAGTCTGACCCTCCCACTGCAGCACTCAGGGAGCACTCCTCAGATGGTGATCCCCTGAGACTGCTCTGGAGCTAGGTCCCACCGAGGTGTGTGTGTCTCTGCGCTGGTGGAGGGTGCGGGTGAGCGCTGTGACGGCTCTACTTCTTGTGGATCCTCATCCGAGGTGGTCTGGGGGCTTGGGGCTGATGGGTTGGCTGCCGGTGGGCCTCTTCCTGTTCCTGCTGGTGCCTGTTATAGAGAGAAGAGGTAGTTAATGATTTGCGGCATTGTCACCAACATTACAGAGCACTCACAGTTTCGGTGGGTGTCTGGTGAGCTGCTAAGGGGTCCTCATTGCTTTGGGAGATGCTGATCTTGCCCTTAGTGCAGGCCCAGTCCTGATCCTTGCTGGCCAACTCTGCTTTTCACAGATAGCAAGGAACCTGACCTCAAGCACCTCCCCCACCCAGTCTGGTATCTCTCCCTGTTGTTGTAGGCGATCTTCTCCTGCATAAAGAGATATGGACAGACTGTGAGCAGGACAGTTGCCGAAGCTGATGATAAGGATGTCTGCCTTCTGTGGGTGCTGAGTGGACCTGTGTAAGGGCTGAGGACATGAGCAGAATGCGAGAAGAGATGAAGATGTCAAAGTGTGTGTGTGAGACAGTCAGTGGTGATGTCCCATGTGATGGTAGCGTGTGAGATCCCTGTGGAGTGTAACCCAGTGGTTGCCTGATGGACTTGTGAGAGCGTCAGTAGAGAGTGAGGAAAGGGTGGGACTCACCCTGGAGGAACGGGTGAGATCATTCATCCTCTTCCTGCACTCCATGGGGATCCTCTTCTGAGGAGCGTTGGCACTGACCGCACTGGCGACCTGCTCCCAAGCCGGCGTTGTGAGACTGGGTGGATCCCTGACTCCCATCACAGGAGGAAAAGTATGTTCCACCTTTCCTCTGCGTGTCGGGATGTGCCCCGGTGCATTGTCACTGAACTTCTGCCAGTCGGCTTCTTTTGTCTGGGGGTCATCCTGTTGCTTGCCAAGGCCAGTCCTGGGCTGTAGAGGGTGATGTGTGCATGGGTGTGGTTTCAATATGGTGTCTAGACAGATGAGCTGATGAAATAACGGTGGGACGGACAAATCCCAGCCTGCCCTGCCACCAGATACAATGTACTTCACGTTCATGCATATATAATGAGCTGAAAATTGGATAATCTGGTGGGAAACTCACCACGACAGCCGGCAGGTTCGGCGCCACATTTTCCATCTGTCACCGCATTTAGTCTCCAGAGCAGAAAATTCCACCCAATATTGTTTCTTTCAGACAGACCCGCAGATGTCCTCCATTAATAATTTTGGAGGAGGACAGAGGAACAACTTGACCAGATGGGAATCAGCTTCACGCAGACACATGACTGGTCATGCGGATCTACAGTTCCTCTTTGTATGTCAGCTGTGGCTCACTGGGTAACACTCTCCTCCCTGAGTCACAAAGTTCCGGATTCAAGTCCAGCTCCAGGAATTGAACACCACAAATCAAGGCTGACACTCCAGTGCAGTGCTGAGGGAGTGCTGCACTGTCGGAGGTATTATCTTTGAGATGAGACATTAAACTGAGGCCCCATCTCTGGTGGGTGTAAGAGGTGCTATGACAGTATTTTTGAAGAGCAGGGGAGTTCTCTCTGGTGTCCTGGCCAATATTTATCACTCAATTAATATCACAAAAATTGAATATCTGGTTACCGCATTGCTGTTTGTGGGAGCTTGCTATTTGTAAGTCAGCTACTGCATTTCCTACATTACACTTCAAAAGTACTTCACGGGCTTTAAAGCATTTTGAGACATCTGGTCATCAAGAAAAGTGCTATAAAAATGTCAGTCTTTCTTCAGTACATTGCACTGCTGCATAATAATAACAAACATGCAACAGTTCCCCACGTTAGTGTGCTTTCTCTCTTGACTTAAGCAAAATTGCTTCTGGTTTACCATCCTACACACTAACCTCCTGGGCCAGTTGAAAACAAGTTTCTGTTTCAAAGCCAGCCCATGAATTTTTCTATCTTTGTTTTCACAGAGGCTTGCAAGATGCCAGCTAGCCCCAGCTGAGTGTCTGCAAGCTCCTGATATAATGGGCATGGTGTGTTTATTGATTCCCGAGGCAGGCTAATGAATTGTTTATTGCATCCTTGATGAGGATGATGGTGATCACAGATTAATATTTTAACAACATGAGAGAGGGTTTGAAGCAATTAAAAAAAAAACATTCAGTCTAACAAGCTCACTCCAATCCAGAACCCACTACTGCTCTCCCACATCATCAACTGATTTATTTACATTGAGGAGAGAAAGTGACTTCTCTTATCACACCTGGGCAACTATAGAAGCAATAGCTGATTACTGATAAGAAGGGATATTAAAAGAGTACTGGGAAAGGACAGGAAAATGGGATAGAGAGGATGGAATGGGATGAGTAGCCTCATGTTCTGCTGTAATTTCTCATTTTGTTTTCTTGGTCTTAACTTCCTATTTTCAGTGGATATTGTTCCAGCTGCTTTGTGACCAGTTCTATTCTCAGGGAATCAGTTTCACATAGACATCAACCCGAGCAAAGGAAAAACATTCCAGTTTTGCTCTCACCCTCTCTAGTCCTATAGTTGTTGAATAAATTACATATATCACTAGTACCACATCTCGACCTTTCATAATGGATTAGCACAGAACAGATTGAGGTCATTCAGCTCCTGTCATATCCTGTTCTATCTACTGGCTCTTTCGAAGTTAGTTAATCTAGCTATAGGGCCACTGGCCTCTGCTTTCTAAACATTCCTGCAATCTTTTCTCCTTCAAGGGTTTATTCAATTTCTTTTCGAAGCTCATCAACGAATCTGTGTCCATCACCTTACCAGGCAGTGCTCTGTATCCATCACCTTACCAGGCAGTGTCTCTATCCATCAGCTTACCAGGCAGTGCTCTGTATTCATCACCTTACCAGGCAGTGTCTGTATTCATCACCTTACCAGGAAGTGCTCTCTATCCATCACCTTACCAGGCAGTGTCTCTATCCATCACCTTACCAGGCAGTGTCTGTATCCATCACCTTACCAGGCAGTGTCTGTATTCATCACCTTACCAGGCAGTGCTCTGTATCCATCACGTTACCAGGCAGTGTCTGTATTCATCACCTTACCAGGCAGTGTCTGTATCCATCACCTTACCAGGCAGTGTCTGTATCCAACACCTTACCAGGCAGTGTCTGTATTCATCACCTTACCAGGCAGTGTCTGTATCCATCACGTTACCAGGCAGTGTCTGTATTCATCACCTTACCAGGCAGTGCCTGTATCCATCAACTTACCAGGCAGTGCTCTGTATCCATCACCTTACCAGGCAGTGTCTGTATCCATCACCTTACAAGGCAGTGTCTGTATCCATCACCTTACCAGGCAGTGTCTGTATTCATCACCTTACCAGGCAGTGTCTGTATCCATCACCTTACCAGGCAGTGCTCTCTATCCATCACCTTACCAGGCAGTGTCTGTATTCATCACCTTACCAGGCAGTGTCTGTATACATCAGCTTACCAGGCAGTGCTCTGTACCCATCACCTTACCAGGCAGTGTCTGTATCCATCACCTTACCAGGCAGTGTCTGTATCCATCACCTTACCAGGCAGTGCTCTCTATCCATCACCTTACCAGGCAGTGTCTGTATCCATCACCTTACCAGGCAGTGCTCTGTATCCATCACCTTACCAGGCAGTGCTCTCTATCCATCACCTTACCAGGCAGTGCTCTGTATCCATCACCTTACCAGGCAGTGCTCTGTATCCATCACCTTACCAGGCAGTGTCTGTATTCATCACCTGACCAGGCAGTGGTCTGTATCCATCACCTTACCAGGCAGTGCTCTGTATCCATCACCTTACCAGGCAGTGCTCTGTATCCATCACCTTACCAGGCAGTGTCTGTATTCATCACCTTACCAGGCAGTGTCTGTATTCATCAACTTACCAGGCAGTGTCTGTATTCATCACCTTACCAGGCAGTGTCTGTATTCATCACCTTACCAGTCAGTGCCTGTATTCATCACCTTACAAGGCAGTGTCTGTATTCATCACCTTACCAGGCAGTGTCTGTATTCATCACCTTACCAGGCAGTGTCTGTATCCATCACCTTACCAGGCAGTGCTCTGTATCCATCAACTTACCAGGCAGTGCTCTGTATCCATCACCTTACCAGGCAGTGCTCTGTATCCATCACCTTACCAGGCAGTGTCTGTATTCATCACCTTACCAGGCAGTGTCTGTATCCATCACCTTACCAGGCAGTGTTCTGTATACATCACCTTACCAGGCAGTGTCTGTATTCATCACCTTACCAGGCAGTGCTCTGTATCCATCACCTTACCAGGCAGTGTCTGTATTCATCACCTTACCAGGCAGTGCTCTCTATCCATCACCTTACCAGGCAGTGTCTGTATCCATCACCTTACCAGGCAGTGCTCTGTATCCATCACCTTACCAGGCAGTGCTCTGTATCCATCACCTTACCAGGCAGTGTCTCTATCCATCACCTTACCAGGCAGTGTCTGTATTCATCACCTTACCAGGCAGTGTCTGTATCCATCACCTTACCAGGCAGTGTCTGTATTCATCACCTTACCAGGCAGTGTCTGTATCCATCACCTTACCAGGCAGTGTCTGTATCGATCACCTTACCAGGCAGTGTCTGTATTCATCACCTTACCAGGCAGTGCTCTCTATCCATCACCTTACCAGGCAGTGCTCTGTATCCATCACCTTACCAGGCAGTGTCTGTATCCATCACCTTACCAGGCAGTGTCTGTATCCATCACCTTACCAGGCAGTGCTCTGTATCCATCACCTTACCAGGCAGTGTCTCTATCCATCACCTTACCAGGCAGTGCTCTGTATCCATCACCTTACCAGGCAGTGCTCTGTATCCATCACCTTACCAGGCAGTGTCTGTATCCATCACCTTACCAGGCAGTGCTCTGTATCTATCACCTTACCAGGCAGTGTCTGTAGTCATCGCCTTACCAGGCAGTGTCTGTATTCATCACCTTACCAGGCAGTGCTCTGTATCCATCACCTTACCAGGCAGTGCTCTGTATCCATCACCTTACCAGGCAGTGTCTGTATTCATCACCTTACCAGGCAGTGCTCTGTATCCATCACCTTACCAGGCAGTGTCTGTATTCATCACCTTACCAGGCAGTGCTCTGTATCCATCACCTTACCAGGCAGTGTCTGTATCCATCACCTTACCAGGCAGTGCTCTGTATCCATCACCTTACCAGGCAGTGCTCTGTATCCATCACCTTACCAGGCAGTGTCTCTATCCATCACCTTACCAGGCAGTGTCTGTATTCATCACCTTACCAGGCAGTGTCTGTATCCATCACCTTACCAGGCAGTGTCTGTATTCATCACCTTACCAGGCAGTGTCTGTATCCATCACCTTACCAGGCAGTGTCTGTATCCATCACCTTACCAGTCAGTGTCTGTATTCATCACCTTACCAGGCAGTGCTCTCTTTCCATCACCTTAGCAGGCAGTGCTCTGTATCCATCACCTTACCAGGCAGTGTCTGTATCCATCACCTTACCAGGAAGTGTCTGTATCCATCACCTTACCAGGCAGTGCACTGTATCCATCACCTTACCAGGCAGTGTCTGTATCCATCACCTTACCAGGCAGTGCTCTGTATCCATCACCTTACCAGGCAGTGCTCTGTATCCATCACCTTACCAGGCAGTGTCTGTATCCATCACCTTACCAGGCAGTGCTCTGTATCTATCACCTTACCAGGCAGTGTCTGTATTCATCACCTTACCAGGCAGTGCTCTGTATCCATCACCTTACCAGGCAGTGCTCTGTATCCATCACCTTACCAGGCAGTGTCTGTATTCATCACCTTACCAGGCAGTGCTCTGTATCCATCACCTTACCAGGCAGTGTCTGTATTCATCACCTTACCAGGCAGTGCTCTCTATCCATCACCTTACCAGGCAGTGTCTGTATTCATCACCTTACCAGGCAGTGTCTGTATCCATCACCTTACCAGGCAGTGTCTGTATTCATCACCTTACCAGGCAGTGCTCTGTATCCATCACCTTACCAGGCAGTGTCTGTATTCATCACCTTACCAGGCAGTGCTCTCTATCCATCACCTTACCAGGCAGTGCCTGTATTCATCACCTTACCAGGCAGTGTCTCTATCCATCACCTTACCAGGCATTGCTCTGTATCCATCACCTTACCAGGCAGTGTCTGTATCCATCACCTTACCAGGCAGTGCTCTGTATCCATCACCTTACCAGGCAGTGTCTGTATTCATCAACTTAGCAGGCAGTGTCTGTATTCATCACCTTACCAGGCAGTGCTCTGTATCCATCACCTTAGCAGGCAGTATCTGTATTCATCACCTTACCAGGCAGTGCTCTCTATCCATCACCTTACCAGGCAGTGCCTGTATTCATCACCTTACCAGGCAGTGCTCTCTATCCATCACCTTACCAGGCAGTGTCTGTATTCATCACCTTACCAGGCAGTGCTCTGTATCCATCACCTTACCAGGCAGTGTCTGTATTCATCACCTTACCAGGCAGTGCTCTGTATCCATCACCTTACCAGGCAGTGTCTGTATCCATCACCTTACCAGGCAGTGCTCTGTATCCATCACCTTAACAGGCAGTGCTCTGTATCCATCACCTTACCAGGCAGTGTCTGTATCGATCACCTTACCAGGAAGTGTCTGTATTCATCACCTTACCAGGCAGTGTCTGTATCCATCACCTTACCAGGCAGTGTCTGTATTCATCACCTTACCAGGTAGTGTCTGTATCCATCACCTTACCAGGCAGTGTCTGTATCCATCACCTTACCAGGCAGTGCTCTGTATCCATCACCTTTCCAGGCAGTGTCTGTATCCATCACCTTACCAGGCAGTGTCTGTATCCATCACCTTACCAGGCAGTGCTCTGTATCCATCACCTTACCAGGCAGTGTCTCTATCCATCACCTTACCAGGCAGTGCTCTGTATCCATCACCTTACCAGGCAGTGCTCTGTATCCATCACCTTACCAGGCAGTTTCTGTATCCATCACCTTACCAGGCAGTGCTCTGTATCTATCACCTTACCAGGCAGTGTCTGTATTCATCGCCTTACCAGGCAGTGACTGTATTAATCAACTTACCAGGCAGTGCTCTGTATCCATCACCTTACCAGTCAGTGCTCTGTATCCATCACCCTACCAGGCAGTGTCTGTATTCATCACCTTACCAGGCAGTGCTCTGTATCCATCACCTTACCAGGCAGTGTCTGTATCCATCACCTTACCAGGCAGTGTCTGTATTCATCACCTTACCAGGCAGTGTCTGTATCCATCACCTTACCAGGCAGTGTCTGTATCCATCACCTTACCAGGCAGTGTCTGTATTCATCACCTTACCAGGCAGTGCTCTCTATCCATCACCTTACCAGGCAGTGCTCTGTATCCATCACCTTACCAGGCAGTGTCTGTATTCATCACCTTACCAGGCAGTGCTCTCTATCCATCACCTTACCAGGCAGTGCTCTGTATCCATCACCTTACCAGGCAGTGTCTGTATCCATCACCTTACCAGGCAGTGTCTGTATCCATCACCTTACCAGGCAGTGCTCTGTATCCATCACCTTACCAGGCAGTGTCTCTATCCATCACCTTACCAGGCAGTGCTCTGTATCCATCACCTTACCAGGCAGTGCTCTGTATCCATCACCTTACCAGGCAGTGTCTGTATCCATCACCTTACCAGGCAGTGCTCTGTATCTATCACCTTACCAGGCAGTGTCTGTATTCATCGCCTTACCAGGCAGTGTCTGTATTCATCACCTTACCAGGCAGTGCTCTGTATCCATCACCTTACCAGGCAGTGCTCTGTATCCATCACCTTAACAGGCAGTGTCTGTATTCATCACCTTACCAGGCAGTGCTCTGTATCCATCACCTTACCAGGCAGTGTCTGTATTCATCACCTTACCAGGCAGTGCTCTGTATCCATCACCTTACCAGGCAGTGTCTGTATCCATCACCTTACCAGGCAGTGCTCTGTATCCATCACCTTACCAGGCAGTGCTCTGTATCCATCACCTTACCAGGCAGTGTCTCTATCCATCACCTTACCAGGCACTGTCTGTATTCATCACCTTACCAGGCAGTGTCTGTATCCATCACCTTACCAGGCAGTGTCTGTATTCATCACCTTACCAGGCAGTGTCTGTATCCATCACCTTACCAGGCAGTGTCTGTATCCATCACCTCACCAGTCAGTGTCTGTATTCATCACCTTACCAGGCAGTGCTCTCTTTCCATCACCTTAGCAGGCAGTGCTCTGTATCCATCACCTTACCAGGCAGTGTCTGTATCCATCACCTTACCAGGCAGTGTCTGTATCCATCACCTTACCAGGCAGTGCTCTGTATCCATCACCTTACCAGGCAGTGTCTGTATTCATCACCTTAGCAGGCAGTGTCTGTATTCATCACCTTACCAGGCAGTGCTCTGTATCCATCACCTTAGCAGGCAGTGTCTGTATTCATCACCTTACCAGGCAGTGCTCTCTATCCATCACCTTACCAGGCAGTGCCTGTATTCATCACCTTACCAGGCAGTGCTCTCTATCCATCACCTTACCAGGCAGTGTCTGTATTCATCACCTTACCAGGCAGTGCTCTGTATCCATCACCTTACCAGGCAGTGTCTGTATTCATCACCTTACCAGGCAGTGCTCTGTATCCATCACCTTACCAGGCAGTGTCTGTATCCATCACCTTACCAGGCAGTGCTCTGTATCCATCACCTTAACAGGCAGTGCTCTGTATCCATCACCTTACCAGGCAGTGTCTGTATCGATCACCTTACCAGGAAGTGTCTGTATTCATCACCTTACCAGGCAGTGTCTGTATCCATCACCTTACCAGGCAGTGTCTGTATTCATCACCTTACCAGGTAGTGTCTGTATGCATCACCTTACCAGGCAGTGTCTGTATCCATCACCTTACCAGGCAGTGCTCTGTATCCATCACCTTTCCAGGCAGTGTCTGTATCCATCACCTTACCAGGCAGTGTCTGTATCCATCACCTTACCAGGCAGTGCTCTGTATCCATCACCTTACCAGGCAGTGTCTCTATCCATCACCTTACCAGGCAGTGCTCTGTATCCATCACCTTACCAGGCAGTGCTCTGTATCCATCACCTTACCAGGCAGTTTCTGTATCCATCACCTTACCAGGCAATGCTCTGTATCTATCACCTTACCAGGCAGTGTCTGTATTCATTGCCTTACCAGGCAGTGTCTGTATTCATCAACTTACCAGGCAGTGCTCTGTATCCATCACCTTACCAGGCAGTGCTCTGTATCCATCACCCTACCAGGCATTGTCTGTATTCATCACCTTACCAGGCATTGCTCTGTATCCATCACCTTACCAGGCAGTGTCTGTATTCATCACCTTACCAGGCAGTGCTCTCTATCCATCACCTTACCAGGCAGTGCCTGTATTTATCACCTTACCAGGCAGTGCTCTCTATCCATCACCTTACCAGTCAGTGTCTGTATTCATCACCTTACCAGGCAGTGCTCTGTATTCATCACCTTACCAGGCAGTGCCCTGTATCCATCACCTTACCAGGCAGTGCTCTGTATCCATCACCTTACCAGGCAGTGTCTGTATTCATCACCTGACCAGGCAGTGCTCTGTATCCATCACCTTTCCAGGCAGTGTCTGTATCCATCACCTTACCAGGCAGTGCTCTGTATCCATCACCTTACCAGGCTGTGTCTGTATTCATCACCTTACCAGGCAGTGCTCTCTATCCATCACCTTAGCAGGCAGTGCTCTGTATCCATCACCTTACCAGGCAGTGTCTGTATCCATCACCTTACCAGGAAGTGTCTGTATCCATCACCTTACCAGGCAGTGCACTGTATCCATCACCTTACCAGGCAGTGTCTGTATCCATCACCTTACCAGGCAGTGCTCTGTATCCATCACCTTACCAGGCAGTGCTCTGTATCCATCACCTTACCAGGCAGTGTCTGTATCCATCACCTTACCAGGCAGTGCTCTGTATCTATCACCTTACCAGGCAGTGTCTGTATTCATCACCTTACCAGGCAGTGCTCTGTATCCATCACCTTACCAGGCAGTGCTCTGTATCCATCACCTTACCAGGCAGTGTCTGTATTCATCACCTTACCAGGCAGTGCTCTGTATCCATCAACTTACCAGGCAGTGTCTGTATTCATCACCTTACCAGGCAGTGCTCTCTATCCATCACCTTACCAGGCAGTGTCTGTATTCATCACCTTACCAGGCAGTGTCTGTATCCATCACCTTACCAGGCAGTGTCTGTATTCATCACCTTACCAGGCAGTGCTCTGTATCCATCACCTTACCAGGCAGTGTCTGTATTCATCACCTTACCAGGCAGTGCTCTCTATCCATCACCTTACCAGGCAGTGCCTGTATTCATCACCTTACCAGGCAGTGTCTCTATCCATCACCTTACCAGGCATTGCTCTGTATCCATCACCTTACCAGGCAGTGTCTGTATCCATCACCTTACCAGGCAGTGCTCTGTATCCATCACCTTACCAGGCAGTGTCTGTATTCATCACCTTAGCAGGCAGTGTCTGTATTCATCACCTTACCAGGCAGTGCTCTGTATCCATCACCTTAGCAGGCAGTGTCTGTATTCATCACCTTACCAGGCAGTGCTCTCTATCCATCACCTTACCAGGCAGTGCCTGTATTCATCACCTTACCAGGCAGTGCTCTCTATCCATCACCTTACCAGGCAGTGTCTGTATTCATCACCTTACCAGGCAGTGCTCTGTATCCATCACCTTACCAGGCAGTGTCTGTATTCATCACCTTACCAGGCAGTGCTCTGTATCCATCACCTTACCAGGCAGTGTCTGTATCCATCACCTTACCAGGCAGTGCTCTGTATCCATCACCTTAACAGGCAGTGCTCTGTATCCATCACCTTACCAGGCAGTGTCTGTATCGATCACCTTACCAGGAAGTGTCTGTATTCATCACCTTACCAGGCAGTGTCTGTATCCATCACCTTACCAGGCAGTGTCTGTATTCATCAACTTACCAGGCAGTGCTCTGTATCCATCACCTTACCAGGCAGTGCTCTGTATCCATCACCCTACCAGGCATTGTCTGTATTCATCACCTTACCAGGCATTGCTCTGTATCCATCACCTTACCAGGCAGTGTCTGTATTCAACACCTTACCAGGCAGTGCTCTCTATCCATCACCTTACCAGGCAGTGCCTGTATTTATCACCTTACCAGGCAGTGCTCTCTATCCATCACCTTACCAGTCAGTGTCTGTATTCATCACCTTACCAGGCAGTGCTCTGTATTCATCACCTTACCAGGCAGTGCCCTGTATCCATCACCTTACCAGGCAGTTCTCTGTATCCATCACCTTACCAGGCAGTGTCTGTATTCATCACCTGACCAGGCAGTGCTCTGTATCCATCACCTTTCCAGGCAGTGTCTGTATCCATCACCTTACCAGGCAGTGCTCTGTATCCATCACCTTACCAGGCAGTGTCTGTATTCATCACCTTACCAGGCAGTGCTCTCTATCCATCACCTTAGCAGGCAGTGCTCTGTATCCATCACCTTACCAGGCAGTGTCTGTATCCATCACCTTACCAGGAAGTGTCTGTATCCATCACCTTACCAGGCAGTGCACTGTATCCATCACCTTACCAGGCAGTGTCTGTATCCATCACCTTACCAGGCAGTGCTCTGTATCCATCACCTTACCAGGCAGTGCTCTGTATCCATCACCTTACCAGGCAGTGTCTGTATCCATCACCTTACCAGGCAGTGCTCTGTATCTATCACCTTACCAGGCAGTGTCTGTATTCATCACCTTACCAGGCAGTGCTCTGTATCCATCACCTTACCAGGCAGTGCTCTGTATCCATCACCTTACCAGGCAGTGTCTGTATTCATCACCTTACCAGGCAGTGCTCTGTATCCATCAACTTACCAGGCAGTGTCTGTATTCATCACCTTACCAGGCAGTGCTCTCTATCCATCACCTTACCAGGCAGTGCCTGTATTCATCACCTTACCAGGCAGTGTCTGTATCCATCACCTTACCAGGCAGTGTCTGTATTCATCACCTTACCAGGCAGTGCTCTGTATCCATCACATTACCAGGCAGTGTCTGTATTCATCACCTTACCAGGCAGTGCTCTCTATCCATCACCTTACCAGGCAGTGCCTGTATTCATCACCTTACCAGGCAGTGTCTCTATCCATCACCTTACCAGGCATTGCTCTGTATCCATCACCTTACCAGGCAGTGTCTGTATCCATCACCTTACCAGGCAGTGCTCTGTATCCATCACCTTACCAGGCAGTGTCTGTATTCATCACCTTAGCAGGCAGTGTCTGTATTCATCACCTTACCAGGCAGTGCTCTGTATCCATCACCTTAGCAGGCAGTGTCTGTATTCATCACCTTACCAGGCAGTGCTCTCTATCCATCACCTTACCAGGCAGTGCCTGTATTCATCACCTTACCAGGCAGTGCTCTCTATCCATCACCTTACCAGGCAGTGTCTGTATTCATCACCTTACCAGGCAGTGCTCTGTATCCATCACCTTACCAGGCAGTGTCTGTATTCATCACCTTACCAGGCAGTGCTCTGTATCCATCACCTTACCAGGCAGTGTCTGTATCCATCACCTTACCAGGCAGTGCTCTGTATCCATCACCTTAACAGGCAGTGCTCTGTATCCATCACCTTACCAGGCAGTGTCTGTATCGATCACCTTACCAGGAAGTGTCTGTATTCATCACCTTACCAGGCAGTGTCTGTATCCATCACCTTACCAGGCAGTGTCCGTATTCATCACCTTACCAGGTAGTGTCTGTATGCATCACCTTACCAGGCAGTGTCTGTATCCATCACCTTACCAGGCAGTGCTCTGTATCCATCACCTTTCCAGGCAGTGTCTGTATCCATCACCTTACCAGGCAGTGTCTGTATCCATCACCTTACCAGGCAGTGCTCTGTATCCATCACCTTACCAGGCAGTGTCTCTATCCATCACCTTACCAGGCAGTGCTCTGTATCCATCACCTTACCAGGCAGTGCTCTGTATCCATCACCTTACCAGGCAGTTTCTGTATCCATCACCTTACCAGGCAGTGCTCTGTATCTATCACCTTACCAGGCAGTGTCTGTATTCATCGCCTTACCAGGCAGTGTCTGTATTCATCAACTTACCAGGCAGTGCTCTGTATCCATCACCTTACCAGGCAGTGCTCTGTATCCATCACCCTACCAGGCATTGTCTGTATTCATCACCTTACCAGGCATTGCTCTGTATCCATCACCTTACCAGGCAGTGTCTGTATTCATCACCTTACCAGGCAGTGCTCTCTATCCATCACCTTACCAGGCAGTGCCTGTATTTATCACCTTACCAGGCAGTGCTCTCTATCCATCACCTTACCAGTCAGTGTCTGTATTCATCACCTTACCAGGCAGTGCTCTGTATTCATCACCTTACCAGGCAGTGCCCTGTATCCATCACCTTACCAGGCAGTGCTCTGTATCCATCACCTTACCAGGCAGTGTCTGTATTCATCACCTGACCAGGCAGTGCTCTGTATCCATCACCTTTCCAGGCAGTGTCTGTATCCATCACCTTACCAGGCAGTGCTCTGTATCCATCACCTTACCAGGCAGTGTCTGTATTCATCACCTTACCAGGCAGTCCTCTCTATCCATCACCTTAGCAGGCAGTGCTCTGTATCCATCACCTTACCAGGCAGTGTCTGTATCCATCACCTTACCAGGAAGTGTCTGTATCCATCACCTTACCAGGCAGTGCTCTGTATCCATCACCTTACCAGGCAGTGTCTCTATCCATCACCTTACCAGGCAGTGCTCTGTATCCATCACCTTACCAGGCAGTGCTCTGTATCCATCACCTTACCAGGCAGTGTCTGTATCCATCACCTTACCAGGCAGTGCTCTGTATCTATCACCTTACCAGGAAGTGTCTGTATTCATCACCTTACCAGGCAGTGTCTGTATTCATCACCTTACCAGGCAGTGCTCTGTATCCATCACCTTACCAGGCAGTGCTCTGTATCCATCACCTTACCAGGCAGTGCTCTGTATTCATCACCTTACCAGGCAGTGCTCTGTATCCATCACCTTACCAGGCAGTGTCTGTATTCATCACCTTACCAGGCAGTGCTCTCTATCCATCACCTTACCAGGCAGTGCCTATATTCATCACCTTACCAGGCAGTGTCTGTATCCATCACCTTACCAGGCAGTGCTCTGTATCCATCACCTTACCAGGCAGTGTCTGTATTCATCACCTTACCAGGCAGTTTCTGTATTCATCACCTTACCAGGCAGTGCTCTGTATCCATCACCTTACCAGGCAGTGTCTGTATTCATCACCTTACCAGGCAGTGCTCTGTATCCATCACCTTACCAGGCAGTGCCTGTATTCATCACCTTACCAGGCAGTGCTCTCTATCCATCACCTTACCAGGCAGTGTCTGTATTCATCACCTTACCAGGCAGTGTCTGTATTCATCACCTTACCAGGCATTGTCTGTATTCATCACCTTACCAGGCAGTGTCTGTATTCATCACCTTACCAGGCAGTGTCTGTATTCATCACCTTTCCAGGCAGCGCTCTGTATCCATCACCTTACCAGGCAGTGTCTGTATCCATCACCTTACCAGGCAGTGCTCTGTATCCATCACCTTACCAGGCAGTGTCTGTATTCATCAGCTTACCAGGCAGTGTCTGTATCAATCACGTTACCAGGCAGTGTCTGTATTCATCACCTTACCAGGCTGTGTCTGTATTCATCACCTTACCAGGCAGTGTCTGTATTCATCACCTTACCAGGCAGTGCTCTGTATCCATCACCTTTCCAGGCAGTGTCTGTATCCATCACCTTACCAGGCAGTGCTCTGTATCCATCACCTTACCAGGTAGTGTCTGTATCCATCACCTTACCAGGCAGTGTCTGTATCCATCACCTTACCAGGCAGTGTCTTTATCCATCACCTTACCAGGCAGTGTCTGTATCCATCACCTTACCAGGCAGTGTCTGTATCCATCACCTTACCAGGCAGTGCTCTGTATCCATCACCTTACCAGGTAGTGTCTGTATCAATCACCTTACCAGGCAGTGTCTGTATCCATCACCTTACCAGGCAGTGTCTTTATCCATCACCTTACCAGGCAGTGTCTGTATCCATCACCTTACCAGGCAGTGTCTGTATCCATCACCTTACCCGGCAGTGTCTGTATTCATCACCTTACCAGGCAGTTTCTGTATCCATCACCTTACCTGGCAGTGTCTGTATCCATCACCTTACCAGGCAGTGCTCTGTATCCATCACCTTACCAGGCAGTGCTCTGTATCCATCACCTTACCAGGCAGTGCTCTGTATCCATCACCTTACCAGGCAGTGTCTGTATCCATCACCTTACTAGGCAGTGTCTGTATTCATCACCTTACCAGGCAGTGTCTGTATTCATCACCTTACCAGGCAGTGTCTCTATCCATCACCTTACCAGGCAGTGCCTGTATCCATCACCTTACCAGGCAGTGCTCTGTATCCATCACCTTACCAGGCAATGCTCTGTATCAATCACCTTACCAGGTAGTGTCTGTATCCATCACCTTACCAGGCAGTGTCTGTATCCATCACCTTACCAGGCAGTGTCTGTATCCATCACCTTACCAGGCAGTGTCTCTATCCATCACCTTACCAGGCAGTGTCTGTATTCATCACCTTACCAGGCAGTGTCTGTATCCATCACCTTACCAGGCAGTGTCTGTATTCATCACCTTACCAGGCAGTGTCTCTATCCATCACCTTACCAGGCAGTGCTCTGTATCCATCACCTTACCAGGCAGTGTCTGTATCCATCACCTTACCAGGCAGTGTCTGTATTCATCACCTTACCAGGCAGTGCTCTGTATCCATCACCTGACCAGGCAGTGTTCTGTATCCATCACCTTACCAGGCAGTGCTCTGTATCCATCACCTTACCAGGCAGTGTCTGTATCCATCACCTTACCAGGCTGTGTCTGTATCCATCACCTTACCAGGCAGTGCTCTGTATCCATCACCTTACCAGGCAGTGCTCTGCATCCATCACCTTAGCAGGCAGTGCTCTGTATCCATCACCTGACCAGGCAATGTCTGTATCCATCACCTTACCAGGCAGTGCTCTGTATCCATCACCTTACCAGGCAGTGCTCTGTATCCATCACCTTACCAGGCAGTGCTCTGTATCCATCACCTGACCAGGCAGTGCTCTGTATCCATCACCCTACCAGGCAGTGTCTGTATTCATCACCTTACCAGGCAGTGCTCTTTATCCATCACCTTACCAGGCAGTGCTCTGTATCCATCACCTTACCAGGCAGTGCTCTGTATTCATCACCTTACCAGGCAGCGCTCTGTATCCATCACCTTACCAGGCAGTGTCTGTATCCATCACCTTACCAGGCAGTGTCTGTATTCATCACCTTACCAGGCAGTGTCTGTATTCATCACCTTACCAGGCAGTGTCTGTATCCATCACCTTACCAGGCAGTGCTCTGTATCCATCACCTTACCAGGCAGTGTCTGTATCCATCACCTTACCAGGCAGTGCTCTGTATCCATCACCTTACCAGGCAGTGTCTGTATTCATCAGCTTACCAGGCAGTGTCTGTATCCATCACGTTACCAGGCAGTGTCTGTATTCATCACCTTACCAGGCTGTGTCTGTATTCATCACCTTACCAGGCAGTGTCTGTATTCATCACCTTACCAGGCAGTGCTCTGTATCCATCACCTTTCCAGGCAGTGTCTGCATCCATCACCTTACCAGGCAGTGCTCTGTATCCATCACCTTACCAGGTAGTGTCTGTATCCATCACCTTACCAGGCAGTGTCTGTATCCATCACCTTACCAGGCAGTGCTCTGTATCCATCACCTTACCAGGCAGTGCTCTGCATCCATCACCTTAGCAGGCAGTGCTCTGTATCCATCACCTGACCAGGCAATGTCTGTATCCATCACCTTACCAGGCAGTGCTCTGTATCCATCACCTTACCAGGCAGTGCTCTGTATCCATCACCTTACCAGGCAGTGCTCTGTATCCATCACCTGACCAGGCAGTGCTCTGTATCCATCACCCTACCAGGCAGTGTCTGTATTCATCACCTTACCAGGCAGTGCTCTTTATCCATCACCTTACCAGGCAGTGCTCTGTATCCATCACCTTACCAGGCAGTGCTCTGTATTCATCACCTTACCAGGCAGCGCTCTGTATCCATCACCTTACCAGGCAGTGTCTGTATCCATCACCTTACCAGGCAGTGTCTGTATTCATCACCTTACCAGGCAGTGTCTGTATTCATCACCTTACCAGGCAGTGTCTGTATCCATCACCTTACCAGGCAGTGCTCTGTATCCATCACCTTACCAGGCAGTGTCTGTATCCATCACCTTACCAGGCAGTGCTCTGTATCCATCACCTTACCAGGCAGTGTCTGTATTCATCAGCTTACCAGGCAGTGTCTGTATCCATCACGTTACCAGGCAGTGTCTGTATTCATCACCTTACCAGGCTGTGTCTGTATTCATCACCTTACCAGGCAGTGTCTGTATTCATCACCTTACCAGGCAGTGCTCTGTATCCATCACCTTTCCAGGCAGTGTCTGCATCCATCACCTTACCAGGCAGTGCTCTGTATCCATCACCTTACCAGGTAGTGTCTGTATCCATCACCTTACCAGGCAGTGTCTGTATCCATCACCTTACCAGGCAGTGTCTGTATCCATCACCTTACCAGGCAGTGCTCTGTATCCATCACCTTACCAGGTAGTGTCTGTATCCATCACCTTACCCGGCAGTGTCTGTATTCATCACCTTACCAGGCAGTGTCTGTATCCATCACCTTACCTGGCAGTGTCTGTATCCATCACCTTACCAGGCAGTGCTCTGTATCCATCACCTTACCAGGCAGTGTCTGTATTCATCACCTTACCAGGCAGTGCTCTGTATCCATCACCTTTCCAGGCAGTGTCTGCATCCATCACCTTACCAGGCAGTGCTCTGTATCTATCACCTTACCAGGAAGTGTCTGTATTCATCACCTTACCAGGCAGTGTCTGTATTCATCACCTTACCAGGCAGTGCTCTGTATCCATCACCTTACCAGGCAGTGCTCTGTATCCATCACCTTACCAGGCAGTGCTCTGTATTCATCACCTTACCAGGCAGTGCTCTGTATCCATCCCCTTACCAGGCAGTGTCTGTATTCATCACCTTACCAGGCAGTGCTCTCTATCCATCACCTTACCAGGCAGTGCCTATATTCATCACCTTACCAGGCAGTGTCTGTATCCATCACCTTACCAGGCAGTGCTCTGTATCCATCACCTTACCAGGCAGTGTCTGTATTCATCACCTTACCAGGCAGTTTCTGTATTCATCACCTTACCAGGCAGTGCTCTGTATCCATCACCTTACCAGGCAGTGTCTGTATTCATCACCTTACCAGGCAGTGCTCTGTATCCATCACCTTACCAGGCAGTGCCTGTATTCATCACCTTACCAGGCAGTGCTCTCTATCCATCACCTTACCAGGCAGTGTCTGTATTCATCACCTTACCAGGCAGTGTCTGTATTCATCACCTTACCAGGCATTGTCTGTATTCATCACCTTACCAGGCAGTGTCTGTATTCATCACCTTACCAGGCAGTGTCTGTATTCATCACCTTTCCAGGCAGCGCTCTGTATCCATCACCTTACCAGGCAGTGTCTGTATCCATCACCTTACCAGGCAGTGCTCTGTATCCATCACCTTACCAGGCAGTGTCTGTATTCATCAGCTTACCAGGCAGTGTCTGTATCAATCACGTTACCAGGCAGTGTCTGTATTCATCACCTTACCAGGCTGTGTCTGTATTCATCACCTTACCAGGCAGTGTCTGTATTCATCACCTTACCAGGCAGTGCTCTGTATCCATCACCTTTCCAGGCAGTGTCTGTATCCATCACCTTACCAGGCAGTGCTCTGTATCCATCACCTTACCAGGTAGTGTCTGTATCCATCACCTTACCAGGCAGTGTCTGTATCCATCACCTTACCAGGCAGTGTCTTTATCCATCACCTTACCAGGCAGTGTCTGTATCCATCACCTTACCAGGCAGTGTCTGTATCCATCACCTTACCAGGCAGTGCTCTGTATCCATCACCTTACCAGGTAGTGTCTGTATCAATCACCTTACCAGGCAGTGTCTGTATCCATCACCTTACCAGGCAGTGTCTTTATCCATCACCTTACCAGGCAGTGTCTGTATCCATCACCTTACCAGGCAGTGTCTGTATCCATCACCTTACCCGGCAGTGTCTGTATTCATCACCTTACCAGGCAGTTTCTGTATCCATCACCTTACCTGGCAGTGTCTGTATCCATCACCTTACCAGGCAGTGCTCTGTATCCATCACCTTACCAGGCAGTGCTCTGTATCCATCACCTTACCAGGCAGTGCTCTGTATCCATCACCTTACCAGGCAGTGTCTGTATCCATCACCTTACTAGGCAGTGTCTGTATTCATCACCTTACCAGGCAGTGTCTGTATTCATCACCTTACCAGGCAGTGTCTCTATCCATCACCTTACCAGGCAGTGTCTGTATCCATCACCTTACCAGGCAGTGCTCTGTATCCATCACCTTACCAGGCAATGCTCTGTATCAATCACCTTACCAGGTAGTGTCTGTATCCATCACCTTACCAGGCAGTGTCTGTATCCATCACCTTACCAGGCAGTGTCTGTATCCATCACCTTACCAGGCAGTGTCTCTATCCATCACCTTACCAGGCAGTGTCTGTATTCATCACCTTACCAGGCAGTGTCTGTATCCATCACCTTACCAGGCAGTGTCTGTATTCATCACCTTACCAGGCAGTGTCTCTATCCATCACCTTACCAGGCAGTGCTCTGTATCCATCACCTTACCAGGCAGTGTCTGTATCCATCACCTTACCAGGCAGTGTCTGTATTCATCACCTTACCAGGCAGTGCTCTGTATCCATCACCTGACCAGGCAGTGTTCTGTATCCATCACCTTACCAGGCAGTGCTCTGTATCCATCACCTTACCAGGCAGTGTCTGTATCCATCACCTTACCAGGCTGTGTCTGTATCCATCACCTTACCAGGCAGTGCTCTGTATCCATCACCTTACCAGGCAGTGCTCTGCATCCATCACCTTAGCAGGCAGTGCTCTGTATCCATCACCTTACCAGGCAGTGTCTGTATTCATCAGCTTACCAGGCAGTGTCTGTATCCATCACGTTACCAGGCAGTGTCTGTATTCATCACCTTACCAGGCTGTGTCTGTATTCATCACCTTACCAGGCAGTGTCTGTATTCATCACCTTACCAGGCAGTGCTCTGTATCCATCACCTTTCCAGGCAGTGTCTGCATCCATCACCTTACCAGGCAGTGCTCTGTATCCATCACCTTACCAGGTAGTGTCTGTATCCATCACCTTACCAGGCAGTGTCTGTATCCATCACCTTACCAGGCAGTGTCTGTATCCATCACCTTACCAGGCAGTGCTCTGTATCCATCACCTTACCAGGTAGTGTCTGTATCCATCACCTTACCCGGCAGTGTCTGTATTCATCACCTTACCAGGCAGTGTCTGTATCCATCACCTTACCTGGCAGTGTCTGTATCCATCACCTTACCAGGCAGTGCTCTGTATGCATCACCTTACCAGGCAGTGCTCTGTATCCATCACCTTACCAGGCAGTGCTCTGTATCCATCACCTTACCAGGCAGTGTCTGTATCCATCACCTTACCAGGCAGTGTCTGTATTCATCACCTTACCAGGCAGTGTCTGTATTCATCACCTTACCAGGCAGTGTCTCTATCCATCACCTTACCAGGCAGTGTCTGTATCCATCACCTTACCAGGCAGTGCTCTGTATCCATCACCTTACCAGGCAATGCTCTGTATCCATCACCTTACCAGGTAGTGTCTGTATCCATCACCTTACCAGGCAGTGTCTGTATCCATCACCTTACCAGGCAGTGTCTCTATCCATCACCTTACCAGGCAGTGTCTGTATTCATCACCTTACCAGGCAGTGTCTGTATCCATCACCTTACCAGGCAGTGTCTGTATTCATCACCTTACCAGGCAGTGTCTGTATCCATCACCTTACCAGGCAGTGTCTGTATCCATCACCTTACCAGGCAGTGCTCTGTATCCATCACGTTACCAGGCAGTGTCTGTATCCATCACCTTACCAGGCAGTGTCTGTATTCATCACCTTACCAGGCAGTGCTCTGTATCCATCACCTGACCAGGCAGTGTTCTGTATCCATCACCTTACCAGGCAGTGCTCTGTATCCATCACCTTACCAGGCAGTGTCTGTATCCATCACCTTACCAGGCTGTGTCTGTATCCATCACCTTACCAGGCAGTGCTCTGTATCCATCACCTTACCAGGCAGTGCTCTGCATCCATCACCTTACCAGGCAGTGCTCTGTATCCATCACCTGACCAGGCAATGTCTGTATCCATCACCTTACCAGGCAGTGCTCTGTATCCATCACCTTACCAGGCAGTGCTCTGTATCCATCACCTTACCAGGCAGTGCTCTGTATCCATCACCTGACCAGGCAGTTCTCTGTATCCATCACCCTACCAGGCAGTGTCTGTATTCATCACCTTACCAGGCAGTGCTCTTTATCCATCACCTTACCAGGCAGTGCTCTGTATCCATCACCTTACCAGGCAGTGCTCTGTATCCATCACCTTACCAGGCAGCGCTCTGTATCCATCACCTGACCAGGCAGTGTCTGTATCCATCACCTTACCAGGCAGTGCTCTGTATCCATCACCTTATCAGGCAGTGCTCTGTATCCATCACCTTACCAGGCAGTGCTCTGTATCCATCACCTGACCAGGCAGTGCTCTGTATCCATCACCTTACCAGGCAGTGCTCTGTATCCATCACCTTACCAGGCAGTGTCTGTATCCATCACCTTACCAGGCAGTGTCTGTATTCATCACCTTACCAGGCAGTGTCTGTATTCATCACCTTACCAGGCAGTGTCTGTATCCATCACCTTACCAGGCAGTGTGTGTATCCATCACCTTACCAGGCAGTGCTCTGTATCCATCACCTTACCAGTCAGAGCTCTGTATCCATCACCTGACCAGGCAGTGTCTGTATCCATCACCTTACCAGGCAGTGCTCTGTATCCATCACCTTACCAGGCAGTGTCTGTATCCATCACCTTACCAGGCAGTGTCTGTATTCATCACCTTACCAGGCAGTGTCTGTATTCATCACCTTACCAGGCAGTGTCTGTATCCATCACCTTACCAGGCAGTGTGTGTATCCATCACCTTACCAGGCAGTGCTCTGTATCCATCACCTTACCAGGCAGAGCTCTGTATGCATCACCTGACCAGGCATTGTCTGTATCCATCACCTTACCAGGCAGTGCTCTGTATCCATCACCTTACCAGGCAGTGCTCTGTATCCATCACCTTACCAGGCAGTGTCTGTATTCATCACCTTACCAGGCAGTGCTCTGTATCCATCACCTGACCAGTCAGTGTCTGTATCCATCACCTTACCAGGCAGTGCTCTGTATCCATCACCTTACCAGGCAGTGGTCTGTATCCATCACCTTACCAGGCAGTGCTCTGTATCCATCACCTTACCAGGCAGTGTCTGTATTCATCACCTTACCAGGCAGTGTCTGTATCCATCACCTGACCAGGCAGTGTCTGTATCCATCACCTTACCAGGCAGTGTCTGTATCCATCACCTTACCAGGCAGTGCTCTGTATCCATCACCTTACCAGGCAGTGGTCTGTATCCATCACCTGACCAGGCAGTGCTCTGTATCCATCACCTGACCAGGCAGTGTCTGTATCCATCACCTTACCAGGCAGTGCTCTGTATCCATCACCTTACCAGGCAGTGTCTGTATTCATCACCTTACCATGCAGTGCTCTCTATCCATCACGTTACCAGGCAGTGCATTCCAAATCCCAGTCAGTCATTCCGCAAAACAACGTCTCCTCATGTTGTCTCTGGCTCCCCAGCCAAACAGCCCAAATCCATGGCTCCCTCATCACCAAACCTTCAGTCACTGGAAACAACCTCATCCCAAGTCGCTCTAACCAAACCCTTCATGATTTCAGACACCTGTATCAAATCTTCCCCTGGCCGTCTCAACCCCAGTTTCTCCAATTCGCCCGCACAACTGCAATCGCTTGTCCCTGGAACCACTCCAGTCAATCACTTCTGTATTCTTTCTGGAGTCTCATATCCATTCCAGCACGTAGTACCGAACTGGAGCTGAACCAGTGTTCTATATGGATATGTTTAGTAGGCTGTATACTGTCTCAGTCTTCTTCCCTCCATCAAAAACACATGTAATCATTTGTGGCTTCCTTCATAATTTAGTTTCTCAAGACTTGGCATCAACTGGGTAAATTTCTCTGACCGTGTCTCAATGGGCAGAATTTTCTGCCTATTGGATGGACGGGCCTGACCCAATCTCTGGCGAGTGGGGAGCTGATCCCCGCTGGAGAAGCGGGCCCTGCCGCCATTTTATGTGGGCGGGCCAATTAAAGCCCGCCCAGCATGACATCCGGTGGGAAACGCTCTGCGCTCCCTGTGGGGGTGGGGAGGGATTCCCCAATAGTGAGAGTGCGCTCTTTCACGCATGCGCACTTCTCCCTGAAGCTAAGTGCAGCCTCAGGGAGATCGCTGACACTTTGAAAAATATTAAAAATAGAAAAAATAATTCCCTAACATGTCCCCCTCATGTGACGACAATGTCACATGAGTTGGGACATGTTCATAATTTACACTATAACTTTATTAAACTTTCTTAAGCCCTGTATGAAACCTCATCCCGCCGCTGGATGAGGTTTCCGGTTTTTTCTATTTGCCGCCGGGGCTCCTGGCTGAACTGACAACCTTAAGGTTGGACAGGCAGGTCCTTTAATTGTTTTAATTATCCGGTCAATGGCCTCAATTGGCCATTGACAAGTGGGCGGGCCCGCAGCTGATTCTGCTGTGCCCCCGCCTTCCTGAAAATTTAAATGGGGCGGGGTGATGTCGGGGGTTCCGCCTGATGTCATCCCGCATCATTTTACGTGTCGGTGAGTGGGCCCCGCCCCCTGCTCGCCAACGGCAAAATTCAGCCCAATGTGTTTTTTGGGTGACTGAAACTGAATGCTATGCTCTAGGACCAACCTCATCAAAATGATGTATGCAATGTCAATTTAAACCTAGATAGATTCGTAGCCCAATACCCAATCTTGTTAACAGTTTCCCATTGATCAGCCCCTTTCAGGTTATAGTTACTCCTTCTCAATGTCTGTCACCGCTGGTGAAATGGCAGACGAAATTCAATGCAGATAGGTATGAAGTGATGCATTGTGAAAGGTGAAATGAGGAGAGGCAGTATAAACAATGTGGTCACGTTTTTAAGGGGAGCAGGAACAGAGATGCCTGGGGGTTCACTTATACAAATCTTTGAATGTGACAGGATAAATTGATAAAGCTGTTAAATAAGGCAAATGGGACCCTTGGCTTTATTAATGGGGGCACAGAGAGGATAACAAGCAAGTTGGGCTAAACCTTCAGCCTTGGCAAGAATACTACAGATGTCCAATTCTGGGCACTGCTCTTTAGGAAGGACATGACTGTCTTTGGTAGGGAGCAGAAAGGACTCAACAGAATCTGCCGGAAGTGAGGGAATTCAGTTAAATGAAGAAACTAGATAAACTGGGACTATTCTCCTTAAAGGAAAGAAGATTAAGTGGATATTTAACAGTGGTTTTCAAAATTAATGAGGGGGTTTGACAGAGTACATGACAAGGGGATGCAGTTTTAAGACAGTTGGCAAATAATACCTGGGGGGGGTGTGGGGGGGGGGTGGTGGGTGGGGGATGGATACAAAGCGAGTTGTTGTGATCCGGAATGTTGTGATCTGGAATGCGCTGCCTCAAAGGGCGGTGGAAGTGGATCCAATAGGAACTTTGAAAAGGGAATTGGGTAAATGCTTAAGTATGGCTGAAAAAAAAACGTTTTGTCAAATCTTTTTGTCTTGCACTCATCGGGACAATTGCAAGAACACCAGTGTCAGGGGAAGCGGCAACTTTATACTGTTTGAGAAGAGAGTGCTGAATGGTTGGCAAGGTGAACTTTGATTGGTAGATGATTTGCTGTGGAGAATGCACCAGTTAATGGTGACTGACAGTTAACTGCCAAGCATTGTTTGAAATTCAAATCAGGCAGCTTGACTCTGATTGGTCAAGGCATTGCCCCGAGAAATGAACCAGCGAATGGCTGTCACTTATTTTGTTTAGATGAAACAGGTGCAATGTGTGTACATGTTCTTTATTGAAGGAAACCTGCCTTCCTTACTCTGTCTGGCCTTATGCCATATTTGCATTGAGCTTCAAGAAGAAAGCCTGCCAGCATTTGCTCATGGGGCAATTAGAGATGGACAATAAATGCCAGTCTCGTCAGCAATACTCACATCCTGAGAATGAATATTTTAAAAAAAGCTTAGAAAACAATGATCATATTGTGTTTGCATTAATAATGAATACAATGACTTTAAACATTTTTGTTTGGATTACAGTGCAGCATGTTACAAATTTTAATATTTAAAATGTAGATTTGGGAATTTCTAAACATGGATCTAAAACAATCTCAGTTAGTGCAAAACTTCTACAATATTGCCTTTAGAAATGTGACAAACCTTACATGGTGGTCGAGATCTCACCTCTTAGTCACTGTTCTTTCATCATCAATATGTGGCTCCCATTCCCTCATTCTACCTCATTGTTCAAATCAACACCTTATAACATTCTTGACTCAACACTGACTTCAGATTTCAGATCATAACCACTGCCCCCCATTCTTTTGGGCAGCTGTTGATAATAATGTTTCTGGTATCGCCATTTACACCTCCTCTAGACCCATCTTTGGTTTCTTTACCATCTCCTTTTGTCTTGCACCATCGTCCCTTCTCCAATTTGTTGTATATTTATTCCTCAGAGCAATGCAGAGATGACACTTGTTTCTAAGTATTCAACAAGTTTATTCGTAAGAGTTTTAAAATATGTCTGCCATCACAAAGGTGTCTGCACTCGTGTCTAGCTCAGCTTCTAGCAGCTTCTGCGGTCTCTGTTTACTTTGCTCTGAGCCCACACCCAGGCTTAGCCAATCAAGCACCGAGGGCATAGATCACTCGGTCACTCAGAGACAGTAAGGGCCAAATTCGGGAGCAAGAGTTGGGAACATTCCTCACTCCTCAAATCTGACGTGGGAGAAAGTGTCCCAGACAGTTGGATTATCGGTCCGTGGGGGCAGGTGGTAACTAGAGTCAGGCCCCCCCCACCCGGAAAGAGGGCGGAGGCAGTGACAGGTGCTGCTGGGTGCCAAGGCAAGCTGGTGTTCTGGGACTTCCTTCCAGCTGTTAAAAAAAAAACCCAAAAACAGCCCTTACCCTTCATAACCCCTCACCCCACATGCACCCCATGCGCTATGAGTTTGGAGGCACGACTTCCATTAATTAACTGCCCTCGAGGCAGCAATTGAACACAATTTTTCAGGGCCTGTGCGATCTTCAGGACGTCACATGGTCGCAATGGGCAGGCGGGTAGGAGACATTTGTATAAACCTCATCCACCGGCGGTATAAGAGGGGTGTGTGGGGTCGCAAATGTGATCTTGCAGGTATTTAAGTGTGTAAGTTACTTCTACTTACCTGTGTGAGCAGGAACACTTCAAAACTCATACCAGCTGCTAGGACAGGAGTAAAAGCCTTGGTCAGGATTCCACAGTAAAGATCATTTCTGGGGCCTGCGGCTTTCAGGAAGCCTTAGTCTGGGAATGGGAGTTGTGCTCGCCACTGGAGGCAGCTCCTCCTCTGAGGAAGAAGGGAGGGCTAGAAGGGGGAGGAGGCCAGGAGTCCACATTCAGCCTCCAGGGGAGCCACCTTTGGGACGAGAGGCGCAGGCACGAGGGGCGCAGGGTCAACAGTAAGTCCAAGGTGGAAGAGGCCACTAGAAGACGCCACAATCCTGCTGCCAGGGTATACAACCGGTGAAGCAGCTACCTCAATATGTCAGAGGTGCAGTCCCGAAGGAGGCTCCGCCTCTCAAGGGAGACAGTCACCTCCATTTGTCAGATGATAGGCCCTGAGATCTCCCCTAACCGTGTGAGTGGACACCCCATGCCAGTGGCTCTGAAGGTCACAGCTGCCCTCCACTTCTATGCCGCTGGCTCCTTCCAGGGCTCAGTCGGTGATCTTTGCGGTGTCTCCCAATCAGCTGTCCACACTTGTGTCAAGCAGGTTACAGATGCTCTGTTCAGACAGGCATTGACTTTCATCCACTACCACTGGGACCAGGCCAGCCAGACACAGTGAGCCAGAGGCTTCACAGCCATTGCTGTCTTCCCCCGTGTCCAGGGTGCTATAGACTGTACACATGTGGCCATCGAGGCACCAGCAGGTGAGCCCGGTGCCTTCATCAACAGGAAGGGCTTCCACTCCATGAACGTGCAGATAGTGTGTGACCACAGGATGCTGATTCTACAAGTCTGTGCAAGGTACCCAGGCAGCTCCCACGACACCTACATCCTCACACACTCCCAGGTGCCGGGGCTCTTCAGGCTCCAGCCCGGCTGGATGGATGGCTGCTGGGTGACAAGGGCTATCCCCTCAGAAGGTGGCTCATGGCGCCTCTCCACCATCCAAGAGCAGAAGCTGAGCAGCGGTACAATAGGAGCCACAGCTCCACAAGGGCTGTGGTGGAGAGAGCCATCGGTCTTCTCAAGATATGCTTCCGATGCCTGGACCGCTCAGGGGTCGCACTCCAGTACCCCCCAGGTCGTGTGTCGCTGATAGTGGTTGCATGCTGCGCTCTCCACAATCTGGCATTGGAAAGGGGTGATGCAGTGGACGATGAAGATGTGCACACAGTTGCTCCAGATGCACACGATGAGTCCAGCAGTGAGTCTGAGGATGAGCACACACAGGAGAACACTGAGGGGGTAGACGCTGACCCGGGCATACTCCAGGGAGGCAGGGACACCTGGGAGGCTTTAACTCAATGAACCTTCATCTAGCTCATCACAGATGGACCTTCAGCACAAGCCAGGGCTGCAGGCTCCACACTCGATACCTGAGTGCTAAATCAACCTGGATAGGAACATTAACTAAGGCCCTTGTCAATAAAGCTCAATGTCAAACAACTCACTCATAACATCGTGGCTTCCTGTCCACTTGCAGAAGTGAGGCCTGGCAAAAGGTCAAAATTTATTGAGGGAACAAACATAACTTCAGAAACAAAGCAAAAAGGTGTTTGCACATCACTCCAAGTCTTCCAGAAACTACTATGGACCAACATAAAAGCACCAGTGAGAAACCCGTGATGTGTCTAATGTGCCTTAGATTTACGCTTACGGGTGGTACATCCAGGTGCTGTCCCCTCGCTGGCACTGGCATCTGAGCCAGCCTGCTCACTCTGCTGCCCTATTGGCCTCGATGACCTTGGCAGCCGCCCTCTGGACCATGGAGCTTGTGCTGGCCCCGCCTGGGAGGGAGCGGCCAGTTCTACCACTGGCACCTCCCCAATCGCTGCAGCCTCATCGGATGCCACGGTCACTGGCAGAGGGGCGGAGGAGTTAACATTGTAGTAATTTGTAGATGTATGTGTGTGTGCTTAAATTTTCTTCTATTAATAAAGTTTTGTAAGAAACCTATAAGGTTTGGTGGCTGCCCTTTTACTGAATTCAAAACCTGCATCTTGATATATCTACAAATTGCAAAACAGTTGTGGCAGCTGTTTCAAATTTGCCTTTTGGATTTGAGCAGCTCAGCATTGACCATCAGCTGGGCCATAACACCATGTAGAGGCGACCACAGCCTCTGACCACAGCCTACTGCAGTGTTCCAATGAAGCTCAATGCTAGATCAAGGAACAGCAACCCATCGTTTCTTTAGGCACGTTACAGCCTTCCGTACTCAACATGGAGTTCAACGATTTCAGACCCTAATCTCTGCCCCTCCATTTTGTCTCCCTTTGCTTTGCATGTGTGGGTCTTAACCTTGTTTTTCTGGTTTGGTTTTTTGGATGGCAGCTGTTCATTATTCTGCCATTCACACCTCCTCTGGACCCACCTTTTGCTTCTTTACTTGTCCCATTACCACTCCCTTTGGCTATTCCCACCAACATTCTTGTTATTTAATGTCTCCCATCTTCTGCCCTATCACAGACCTTCCCTTTCTTTTTCCCCCATTCTCCCCCACTTCGCCTCCTTAAAGCCTTTTACATTTCTAACCTTTCCTCATCCTGGTGAAAATGCAGAACCCTTTCTCTCTCCACAGATGCTGCCTGACCTGCTGAGTACTTCCAGCATTTTTGTTCTTATTACATACGCATCAGAAGAGAATTGATTTTGAAACAGATCAAACGATTGACATTGGAAGGATATCAACTGAAAAGATGTATGAGATCGAAATGCTCAATGAATAAGATTAGAAACCTAGAAATATTGTAAAGGTAGAGTTCTTGAAAACAGTCTCACTTAAACTCTGCTAAATGTAAGAAACATGAATGTCCGAGAAAGTGATGTGCTAGGCTAACAATTATCAACTCAATTCAAGGAAAGGTCCAGCACCATTCTCTCAAGGTAACTAAGGATGAGCAAGAAATGTAACCTTGCCAGTGTGGTCCATATGCAAAGAACAAATAAAGGAGACTATAATTCTCTGGCCATGTCAAAGAATCTTTAGACGTTGGTCACTCTTTGTCACATCTGCAGACATTTTTTGTGAAAAGCCAGGCAATCCCATCTCAAAGCACCAATCCTTCTTGCAAAGGACTTTCATCGTGTGATATAGTGAGATGTGTAGGATTCAACATCTTTTATTGACCCAATTAGCAACATAACTTGCATTTAAATAAAGCCTTTAATGTAGAACTATGTCACAAGACACTTCACAGGAGTGTTACCAAACAAAATTTGACACTGAACCACATAGGGAGATATAGGAACAAGTGACCAAAAGCTTAAAGTCTTTCCCCCATCTCTACTCCTTTTCTAATCCAATTTTTAAAATTTCAACTTCAATTTTTATTTTCATTCATATTTTTCATTTTTTTTAATTTATTTTTTATTTATTCATTCATTTTTTATCCTTTGTTTCCAACCCCCACAAGGCTTGTTTCTATGTTGTGCTTTCACAGAATGCTCACCAATGTTCTGCCACTATCAGCACCTTCTTTAGTCCTCACCACTACCATTAACACTCCCTTTGCCTTTGTCTTGTGCCCATAATATCTTTGTCAATCTCTCCTCAGCTCCCACCTACCCCTGACCTTCCATCTTGCTTCACCTGCTCCATCCCTGTTAAACAGTAGAAAATCCATCACATTTATAGTTCTCTTTAGCGCTGAAGAAGAGTCATATGGACTCAAAACATTAATTCTGTTTCTCTCTCCACACATGCTGCCAGACCTGCTGAGTTTTTCCAGCATTTTATGTTTTTAGTTTAGGTTAGTCATAGAGTTCACCGTCTACAAGGCACAAGTCAGGAGTGTGATGGAATACTCCCCACTTGCCTGGATGAGTGCAGCTCCCACAACACTCAAGAAGCTTGACACCATCCAGGATAAAGCAGCCCGCTTGATTGGCACCACATCCACAAACATTCACTCCTCCCACCATCAACGCATAGTAGTAGCAGTGTGTACCATCTACAAGATGCACTGCAGAAACTCACCAAGGCTCCTTAGACAGCATCTTTCAAATCCACAATGTCTAGCATCTAAAAGGACAAGGGCAGCAGACACATGGGAACACCACCACCTGGAAGTTCCCCTCCAAGCCACTCACCATCCTGACTTGGAAATATATCGGCCATTCCTTCACTGTCGCTGGGTCAAAATCCTGGAACTCCCTTCCTAACAGCACTGTGGGTGTACCTACACCACAGGTATTGCAGGGGTTCAAGAAGGTGTCTCAACCCACCACCTTCTCAAGGGCAATTATGGATGGCAATAAATGCTGGCCTAGCCACCAAAGTTAAAATCTCATGAATCATCATTTGGTATCAAGAACTAGAGGGCACAGAATTAAAATAAATGGCAAAAGGAGTAATAAGTGAGGAAAAGTTTTTTACCCAGGAGGTGGTCGAAGTCTGGAACAAACCTCCTGAAAGGGTGGTGGAGGCAGCTTCAATCAAAGTATTCAAAAGGAAATTGGATTGCTACCTGAGAAGAAAGATGATGCAAGGTTCCAGGGATAAGGTATGAGAGTGGGATTAGGTAGAATGATGTTTCAGAGAGCCAGTGCAGGCTCAATGGGCTGAGTGGCCTCCTTCTGCACTGTAGAGATTCTGTGAATGAAGAAACAAATATTTTGAAGACCTAGAATTTGCTGGAATGGGGCATCGCACACATATCCAAATAGATAGACATTTTCCCTTAACCTTCATCTAAAATAATGTTTGCATTCCAAATTACTGAAGTGTGGGCAGAAAACACAGCATCCCGGACCTCAGAGACTCAACAACCTATTTACTTCACCACTGAGATTTAAGGATTGAAAAAGAAACAGAGGAACGAGGGAGAAGGGAATCAGGTGAAATCAGGTCCAGAAAGCGAAATAAAGAGAGGGAAGAAAGATTGGATTAAGAAACAGAAAAAAAGAGATAGAAAGGGAAAGAAAGATTATTTTGAACTTTGGAAACCTCTAAAAATTTACTACCTGTAGGAAAGAGATTCCGCGGTTTCAATTTTTTCAGTTCTGAGGCAGGGTGGTGAGTGGCATTTCAGGAACATAAATCTCACTACTAAAAGTGTCCTTATGCTTTTAGGTACCAGCCCTAACTTTCTTCAGTGAGTTTAGTCAAAGAATATCTCCTCCTCCACACTTTAGGAAGAGCGTGAGGGTCCTTGAGAGGGTGCAGAGGTTTACCAGAATGGTTCCAGGGATGGGGGACTTTAGTTTGGAGAAGCTGTGGTTGTTCTCCTTGGAGCAAAGGAGGTTGAAGAGAGATTTGATAGAGGTCAGCCAGATTATGACAGGTTTAGATACGAAAGACACAAAAAGCTGTTCCCATTGGCTGATGGTACAAGGACCAGTGGACACGAATTTAAGGGCTTGGGTGAGAGACGCAAGAGGATGTAAGGGGGAACCTTCTTACATGGGTAATGACCTGGAACTCGCTGCCCATGAGGGCCGTGTAGGTGGAGAGGGTGAAAGATTCCAAAAGGAAATTGGATGGTCACTCGAGGGAAATAAACTTACACAACTACAGGGCCGGAATGGGCCAACGCAACTGATTTAATTGCTCTATGGAGGGCCGGAAAGGTCTCAATGGGCTGTCGTGCCATTATGACTCTATGGCCAGAATCTTCTGGTCGGCCTGCAGGGGTGGGGCCTGCTCGCCGACACGTAAAATGTCACCACGCGTCATTCCAATCCTCAGTTCAGTGGGTGCGCACTGGAGTCGGCTGCGCGCCTGCTGAACTGTCAAAGGCCTGTTAAGGCCATTATTGAACTAATCAACCCTATTGAGAAAGCTGCCCTTGGGGTTGAGGGGCAGGCGAAGAGCCCAGGCGGCCTTTGCATTTATCATGAAACCTCATCCACGGGCGGGATGAGGTTTCATGAAGGTTTCATTAATTAAATAAAATTTGTTTATCAAAATTCATGAACATATCCAGATACATAGTTCCCTGAAAGTGATGTCATAGGTAGACAAGGTTGTAAAGAAAGCTTTTGGCATACTGGCCTTCATAAATCAAAGTATTGAGTATAGGAGTTGGGATGTTATGGTGAGGTTGTATAAGACATTGGCGAGGCCAACTTTGGAGTATTGTGTGCAGTTCTGGTCGCCTAACTACAGGAAGGATATCAGTAAGATTGAGAGAGTGCAGAGAAGATTTACTAGGATGTTGCCGGGTCTTCTGGAGTTGAGTTACAGGGAAAGATTAAACAGGTTAGGACTTTATTCCTTGGAGCGTAGAAGGATGAGGGGAGATTTGATAGAAGTTTACAAAATTATGAGGGGTACAGACAGAGTAAATGTGATTAGGCTCTTTCCACTTAGATTAGGAGAGATAAACACGAGAGGACATGGCTTTAGGGTGAAAGGGGAAAGGGTTAGGGGGAACATTAGCGGGAACTTCTTCACTCAGAGAGTGGTGAGAGTGTGGAACGAGCTACCATCTGACATGGTAAATGCGGGCTCACTCTTAAGTTTTAAGAATAAATTAGATAGATACCTGGATGGGAGAGGTCTGGAGGGTTATGGACTAGGTGCAGGTCAATGGGACTAGCGGAATAATATTTCGGCACAGACTAGAAGGGCCGAATGGCCTGTTTTCTGTGCTGTAGTATTCTATGGTTCTGTGGTTCTATATCCCAGCTCATGTGACACTGTCACATGGGAGAACATGTCTGAATAATTTTATTCTATTTATTGCATGTTTAACACTGAGTTTAATCTCCCTGAGGCAGCTCTGTGCCTCAGGGAGATTTCTGCACTCTTTTGCGCGCATGCACATCACGCTAGGCCCGCCCACGCAAAATGGTGGGTGGCGATCGGCTCCGCGCCCACTCCTGACCCACTCCCCCCATGACTCATCAAAAATTAGTGAGCGATTTCCACTCTAATCATAACAACTGGCAGTAAGCGCACTGTTCTTTCTAGCCCAGTGGGAATTTGCAGGTTTGATGGTGAATGTATTACAACTGACATTCGTTACATAGAAACATAGAGACTAGGAGCAGGAGGAGGCCATTCGGCCCTTCAAGCCTGCTCCATCATTCATTACGATCGTGGCTGATCATCCAACTCAATAGCCTATAGAAACATAGAAACTAGGAGCAGGAGAGAGTCACAGACTTTCAAAGCAATCCTTTCTCTTCCTTCTTAAAACAAACTCTCCTTTGGACAAGTGCAAACCTTTCACAAAAACTGAACACAATGGGCCATGACATCCGGCTAAGAGTTGGAAAGTGCTGGCCCACAGGAATTAGAAGCAGTAAATCCTTACTTACCTGGTCTTGAAAATTCCCGCTGGCCGGAGCTGCTTTGGGACCCTGCATCAAAAAACCCCTCACAGGCCCCAGGCCCCCAGCGGAGTGTAACTGTAGTGAATTCAAGGAGGCCGCGCTCCCTTTTTTTACAGCACTTGTTGCCATAAAGCAGGTAAGTTTAAAGGGCCAGGGAAATTTACAGTCCGGGGAAGGTAAGTATCTAAAGTAAGTGGATGTGATTTGAGGTGTCGAGTTCGAGGTCAGGGGGTGGGGGGTGGTCCGGGTCGGGGGTCAGGGGGATCCGAGGTCGAAGGGTGTCCAAGGTCTGGGTGGGGCGGTTGAGGGGTTAGGGGAGCCCGAGATTGGGAAGGGGGTTAGAGGGATCCAAGGTCGGGGGGGTGATGGGGGTGGGGTGGGTGGAGGTCTGGGGGAGGTTCTGAGGTCTGGAGGGGGTGGGTGGGAGTTGGAGTTCCTGGAGTGTCGGAGGTCAGGGTTGGTGGGTGGGGGGTCTGAGGTCTGGTGGGAGTTGAATGGCTGGGGGGTCCGAGGTCCAGAGGGGGGCCTGATGTCCTGGAGGTCATGGGGGTGACTGAGATCGGGGATGGGGTGGGGGGGGGGGGGCGGGGTGGGTAGAGTTCTGGGGGAGGGTCTGATGTCTGGAGGGGGCGGGTGGGAGTTAGAGTTCCGGGAGTGTCGGAGGTTGGGGTTGGGGGGTGGGGGTAGGTGTTGTTGGGGTCAGGGTGGGATGTGGGCAGTCCTGTGGGGGGTAGGGGTGTGTGTGGGGGACTATCATGGGGTCAGTTTAGGTCTTTACAACAGTTATTCAGAAGTTAGAAGAGGTTTTAACTCTTCTAACTTTTTCTGGGGAACTATTGGTACAACCCCGGCAGAAGTTTGCGATTTAAACCACATTTTCGGATGGTTCCCAGCGCAGCGCAATTATCCAGAGGAAGTGTGCACTTCTGGGCAATTGCTGAACAAACCCTTACCTGGAAACTTCCCAGTGGGATTCCCCAGCGAATCTTTGGGGTGCCTCCCAAATCTGACGCTGGGGTGTGCAGGAGTTAGGGGTCAATGTCTATTTCTGTTACAATAAAATGAAATCAGTCCTGAGCCAAAACTAATGCAAAGATCTCAATGGCCACATAAAAACAACCCATGAAGGCTTGGCATCAATGAGTTGACAGTGCAGGTGTAGAAGTGTAGTGGATTTAAGTGATTCCTTTCTCAACCTATTGCTTTGTTTGATTAAGCTGAAGTCGATGTCTTACATTTGGTAAAAACAAAAAAACTGCGGATGCTGGAAATCCAAAACAAAAACAGAATTACCTGGAAAAACTCAGCAGGTCTGGCAGCATCGGCGGAGAAGAAAAGAGTTGATGTTTCGAGTCCTCACGACCCTTCGACAGAACTTGTCGAAGGGTCATGAGGACTCGAAACGTCAACTCTTTTCTTCTCGGCCGATGCTGCCAGACCTGCTGAGTTTTTCCAGGTAATTCTGTTTTTGTCTTACATTTGGTGTTTGGCTGGTTAGTTTGAGGATTATTGAAAATAGTGCTTATACTGAAAAGCATTGTAAAAGTGGGCATGGAAATGTCAGATTATTGCCAAACCCTAACTAGTTCCTGTCCCTCAGGTGAAAGAGTCTGCCTTCATTACCTGGCCTGGCCTATATGTAACTCAAGAGTAGCATAGCTGACTCTTAATTGGCCTCTGAAAAGACCTAACAAGCCCCTCAGTTATATCACAGCGTTAGCAAGAAGACTGACTACAGCATTTCAAGAAGACGCCCACTGCCACCTTCTCAACTAGAAGGGGTGGGCAATAAATGCTAACCTCGCCAATGACGTCTGCATGCCCGAGGAACAATTCAAAGGAAATCAGACATTTCCAATTCTAGAATCAAATATTCCAAATCGTTGGAGCACAAGCTTTGTTTAAAAGCTCAATGTGGAGCTAATGAGCAACTTGTGAATGGCCGACTCAAGTTTGCAGAACCTAGTCAAAATATTACTCGAGTGATTCAACCGTGCTCATTGTGATTTGGATGCCTGAAAAGTAATGTTCAATTTTGTCAAAATAATAGGTACCCTGCAGTGAATTCAAGATAGTGGTTGTCTGCTGGTTGTACAGTGCAGCTGGAGTGCTTGACGGAGGGGGTGCTGCACTGTTGAAGGTGCCATCATGCTGATGAGACATTAAACCAAGGGCCTGTCTACTCCTTCAGGTAGCTGTCAAAGATTCCATGACACAATTTTCAAGATGGGCGGGAGAGTTGTCACCCATGTCATTTATTCCCCCAAATAACTACTAAAAATGGATTATTTGGTCGTTAACCCATTGCTTCTCTTGGGATCTTGCTGTGTGTAAATTGGCTGCTGTGTTTCCTACATGACTACAATGACCAAGCTTCAAAAATACACCATTAGTGAAGCACTTTGAGAGGTCTGGAGGTTGTGAAAGGTGCTATATAAATGCAGGTCTTTATTCTTTTCTTCCAAAGTTTACACTACTTACACATGAAATGCAATCCAAAGAGATGGAATATATTTAATCGGATGGAATGAATGGAATATTTTTGTTATGATCTTGAATGTGCTGCTTGAAAGAGTGGTGAAAGTAGATTGGATAGTAACTTTTAAATGGGAAATGGATAAATACTTGAAAGGGAATAATTTTCAGGGGTATTGGGCAAGAGCAGGGGGAGAGTAGGATGAATTTGATAGCTCTTTTGGCACAGGAATGATGGGCCAAATGGTCTCCTTCTATGATTCTATGATTCCATAATTAAAGATTCTGGCAAATGTTTTGGGATTTTTTTTCTCTGAAAATTACAATGGATTACAATTGATTCCTACCATTTGGGACCAAAGACAAATCTGGGCATCCAGAATCCTTAATAGGTCAGCACAAACTAGATAATGCTTGCTCAGTATAATCAGCCAGGATGTGAAGGGCGTGCGATCAGCCAGAGAGTAGAAAAGCTAGGAAGTTATGGGAAACCTTTATAAAACACTGGATCAGCCTCAACTAGAGTATTGTGTCCATTTCTGGCCACCACAACTTTAGGAAGGGTGTGAATGCTTTAGATAGATGCAGAAAAGTTTTACGAGAATGGTTTCAGGGATGAGAGACTTCAGTTACAAGGATAGATTGGCAAAGGCGGGGTTGTTCTCTGGAGAGGAAATTCAGAGGGGAATTGATAGAGATGTTCAAAATCATGGGGGGTCTGGACAGAGTAGATAAGGTTCAACTGGTGGAAGGATCCAGAACCAGAGGACGTGGATTTAGGGTGATTAGCAAAAGAACCAAAGGCAATGTGGGGAAAACCATTTTTTAAGCAGTCAAGAGATTAGGATCTGGAATGCTCTGCCTAGGAATGTGATGGAGGCAGATTTAATCATGTAATTTGAATGGGAATGGGATAATTATCTGAAAGGAAATAAATGCAGGGCTGTGGAGAAAAAGTTGGGGATGGAGACTTAGGTGAGTTGCTCTGACAGAGAGCCAGCACAGACACGATGGGTCAAATGGCCTCCTTCAGTGCTGTAACCACCCTGTGATTCTGCGTGAGAGTTCAGCTCCTGTTTCATTTTTTATAAGGACGCAACTTAGAAACGAAACGGCCAAGTAATTCCCCAGGAGATCTGGGTGACAGTTTTAACGAGGGGGCAAGGAACCACACATAAGACTATCAGAACCAGCGCAAGTAACAAAGCAACTCACATGCCAGATGACCAATGAAGTGAGGGGGTAATGATGGAAATGATATAATCTAATCAGGTGGTCGAACTAGCTCTTAGAAGGAGTTCGAAGTGGTTGATTACAGACAGTGGAATCAAGAGTTTGAATTACCGCGTTGAAATTACTTTCTGGTACATACGCAATTAAAGAGTGAAAATTAATTTACTCCGTTTTGTGCAAGCCTGGATTTATTCCTGGGCCTACGTTTACACCGGTGAGAGCAATGGTCGGTATTTTCGCGTCACTATGGCAATCAATGGCCGGTAAAAAAACAACAACAACAACCACTTACATTTATATAGCGCCCTTTAACATCGGGGAGAATTGTTCACCCCGTCGGGCGGGCGGTTTGGGATCGGGCCATTTTAGCGCAGGCGGGCCAATTAAGGCCCACCCAGCGTGACGCGCAGCCGGAAGGGCCGAGCGCTGCTCCCTGTGCGGGCGAGGGGGAAGGAGGGAGAGTTGGCGGGGGGAGGGGTGGGGGGGTGGGGGGGTGCGGTCCTGCGTTCTTTCAGGCACACGCACGCCTGCGAAAGAGCCCAGAAATCGTGCCTCAGGGAGATTAACTTAAAAATAAAACATTGCAAAATAAGAAAAAAATATATAAATCACTCAGACCTGTCCCATGGCACATGAGCTGGGACACGTTTATCTATTTTAATAGAAATTTTCATACAATTTATTAGCCCTTCACGAAACTTCATCCCGCCCGTGGATGAGGTTTCATGAGAATTGTGAAGGTCGCCTGGGCAGCTCAGCCGATTGTTTTAACTGATATTTAAAGGGCCTTAATAGGCCTTTGACGGTACAGTGGGCGCGTAGCCGACTCTGGTGTGCGCACCCGCCCAGCTGAAGATCGGAGTGACGCTCGGTGACGATGGGACCCACGCCCGACATCACCGCGTGTCATTTTACATGTCGGCTGGTGGGGTCCATACCCCATGTGCCAAACGGAAGATTCGGGCCATAATGAAATGTCCCAAGGGGGCTTCTCCAGAAGGTAAAAGCGGGGAAATAAGGACACCGGTCCGAACTGTTATTTCTTTCCCTTCTGAATCACAGGAGCATTACAAAGCAAAGTATGACACCGAGGAACATAAGGAGAGATTAGGTCAGGTGACAAAAATCTTGGTCAAAGAGGTAGGCTTTAAGGAATGTCTTAAAGGGGGGTGGGGTGGGGGAGAGCGAGCTGGAGAGGCGGAGAGGGGTAGGGAAGGGTTACTCAAGCTTGGGGCAAAAGCAAAATGCTGCGGATGCTGGAAATCTGAAATAGGAACAGAAAGTACTGGGAAAAACCTAGCAGGACTGGCAGCACCAGCGACAGCAGAGTTTCAAGTTCTGAAGAAGAGTCAGACGGACTCGAAACGTTAATTCTGTTTCTCGCTCCCCGGATGCTGCCAGACCTGCCGAGTTTATTCAGTATTTTCTGTTTTTACTTCAGAGTTTGGGGCCTCGTCACTTGAAGGCACGGCCACCGATGCTGTGGAGATTATGATTGGGAATGCACAAGAGGCCAGGATTAGACAAGCGCAGATATTTCGGAAGGGTTGTGCATTTGGAGGAGCCAACCATGGCTGAAGGGAGTTGAAAACAAAGATGAGAATTTTTAAATCAGGACGTTGCTTGACTAGGGGGCAAATAAGGGTCAGTAGGCACAGGTGTGATAGGGGAATGGAACTTGCTGACAGCTAGAACACGGGTAGCAGAGTTTCGGATGAAGTCACGGTTACAGAAGGTAGAACGTTGGAGGCCAGCTGGGAGTCCGATGGAACAGTCAACCCTAGAGGTAACCAAGGCCTGGGTGAGGGTTTCAGCAGCAGATGTGCTGATGTTACGGAAGTGGAAATAGACATGAATTTGAGATCAGAAGCTCATCTCAGGATCAAATATGACACTAAAGGCAGACTGAGTGCCTATGTTACCATAGTAACCAATGCAGGGGGAGATTCAGCCATCGGGAAGGAGGCAGCATATGAGGCTCTGATTTTTTTTCATTCATTAACAGGATGTGGGCTTCGCTGGCTGGGCCAGCATTTATTGCCCATCCCTAGTTGCCCTTGAGAAGGTGGTGGTGAGCTGCCTTCTTGAACCGCTGCAGTCCACGTGGTGTAGTTACACCCACAGTGCTGTTAGGGAGGGAGTTCCAGGATTTTGACCCAGCGACAGTGAAGGAACGGCGATATATTTCCAAGTTAGGATGGTGAGTGACTTGGAGAGGAAATTCCAGATTGTGGTGTTCCTTTTTATCTGTCCTTGCTCTTCTCGATGGCAGTGATTGTGTGTTTGGAAAATGCTGCCTAATGACCCTTGGTGAGTTTCTGCAGTGCATCTTGTAGGTGGTACACACTGCTGCCACTGTGCGTTGGTGGTGGAGGGAACGAATGTTTGTGGAAGGGGTGCCAATCAAGGGCTGCTTTGTCCTGGATGCTGTCAAGCTTTTTGAGTGTTGTCAGAGCTGTACTCATCCAGGCAATGGGATACATAGTGTAGGAAGAAACGGGGAGGAGTGGAGGTGCTTTGACCAGAGTTCCCAACTCTATATCCCCTTTCTCGATCTTCCTTCTTATGGCCCATCCATACTTAACTCTAGCTAAGGGCTCTAGAGCACTTTGCTACATTTCAGTGAGGACTTAATGGCCAAGGAGAGGCTTTCCTCCATCCTGTTTAAGGTGGTGGATGGAGTGTATGGGCCAGCATGAAGTTGGTTGCTTGCATTGATATTCCGTGCCAATGGCCACTCTGTCCATGGAGGTGGACATCAGTGTGAAGGACTGAGACATCATGGTAGAGACAGGCTCCCCCAGTCTCTCTCCAATCGAGATCAGTGCCTGTGGAAATGTTGACGGAACCGTACATACTTGCTACTTCATCAATGACCTCTGAAGCTCGCATCTGCACCCAAACTTCCTGCACCCTCTGATGGTGAATTCTCCAACCCTGTCCTTGTGTACACCGCCTGCTCCTGCTGCTCACTGATGTGTGGCTCAGCAAGTGACAACCTAACTACCTGTCCTGGTGTTACACTGAGGTAGCTGAGCGGGTGGAAAGTGCCTGTGAACCATGTCACAGTGCTTTCCCAGAGGAGACTTCATCCTCCCCCTGGCATTAGCTGCCTGTGAGACCCGTGCAAGATGAAAGACATGAAATCGAATTGAGGAGGTGAGAATGTTCTAAGTCATCGCTGTGCAGCTCATCATATTTCAGTCTAAATCAGTGATTGTTGTATGCCATTCAGCTGTAATGTATTTAATTATGTCAGTGCATTGCTGTGAGGCTCTCCCCCCGCCCCCCCCCACCCCCCAACCATCTCTCCATCTCCATTGGCCAGGCATGCCAAGACTCAACTTATCTCCACACCTCCTCCTCTGCAGCTGTCAATGTGGTAAGGGCTGGAGAGCTACCTCTAGTTTTCTGTCTCTCCCTGGCGGTTTGTGCTTTCTCCTCCTGCAAGGAGAGAAAGAGAAGACTTGGGGGCAACATTCTCCCCCCTCCAGGGAGGGGGAAGTGCAGGAACAGCTGGGGGCAGGCGGCCTTCTGATTAGTATTCCCGGTCAGGGGTGCTGGGGGGCGGGGGTAGAGGAGGGGCTCTGCCATCTTACGTGGGTGTACCAATTAAGGCCCGCTCAGCGTGACATCCGCTAGGAAGCGCCATGCGAGTGGGGGGGGGATCCCCTCAGCGGGGAATGCGCTGTTCCGCGCCTGCGCACACAAGAGCGCACAGGTCTCCCTGAGGCTAAGTGCTGCCTCAGGGAGAGTGGCTCCGATTTGAAACTTTAAATAAAGGATTTTTTAAAAAAATTTCCCTTCCGTGTCCCCTCATGTGACACTGTCACACGAGTTGGGTCACATCCATAACTTTTATGGAAAGCTTTAGTAAACATTTAAAAGACCTCGTGAAACCTCCTCCTCCCCCGTGGATGAGGTTCCATGCTTTTCCTGAGCCCTGAGGCCCGGCCTGTTCACCGACCTTAATGTTGGACGGGCAGGTCCATCAATCAGGTTAAATTAGTTTTTCAGTGGCATTCATAGGCCGTTGACAGTTCAGCGGGTGCACGGCCGATTCGGCTGCGCGCTCACCGAACTGAAAATCTAAATGACACTGGGCGATGTCAGGACACACGCCCGATGTATCCCCGCATCGGCGTGTGGGCCCCACCCCCACTCGCCAACCGGAAGATGCTGCCCTAAGAGTGTATGTGTGTGAGGTGGAGTTGTTTAAGAGGATGAAAGGACAGCTTTTGTGGAGGGATGGGTGTGCGGCTGCAATAAGATAAGCCTGAGTCTCAGTGGTGGCTGGTCAGATGGCAATGTGAGGAGGGGCCTCAAAAGTGAGGGATGTGTTCACTTGCAAAGTGTGCTGATCTGAGGAGTAATATGCGGGGGAAGGTAGGCTGAGGGCGTTTGTACTTAAATTTGCACTGACACTCACCTTTCCTGCCCTGGGCAGGTCATTGAACCTCTTATGGCACTGTATCCAGGAGCAAGCTACCACAATCCTGTTGCTGGCCACTTGGATATCTCCAGCCATGTCCAGATACCTCCACCCATGTCCAGATACCTCCAGCCATCTCCAGATACCTCCAGCCATGTCCAGATACCTCCACCCATGTCCAGATACCTCCACCCATGTCCAGATACCTCCAGCCATCTCCAGATACCTCCAGCCATGTTCAGATACCTCCAGCCATGTCCAGATACCTCCAGCCATCTCCAGATACCTCCAGCCGTCTCCAGATACCTCCAGCCATCTCCAGATACCTCCAGCCATGTCCAGATACCTCCAGCCATCTCCAGATACCTCCAGCCATGTCCAGATACCTCCAGCCATCTCCAGATACCTCCAGCCATCTCCAGATACCTCCAACCGTTCAGATACCTCCAGCTGTGGCCAGATACCTCCAGCCATGTCCAGATACCTCCAGCCGTGTCCAGATACCTCCAGCCATGTCCAGATACCTCCAGCCATGTTCAGATACCTCCAGCTGTGGCCAGATACCTCCAGCCACGTTCAGATACCTCCAGCCATGTCCAGATACCTCCAACCATGTTCAGATACCTCCAGCCATGTCCAGATACCTCCAGCCGTGTCCAGATATCTCCAGCCATGTCCACTTCGTCTCTGCGGCATGAATTTTCTTCTCATCAATGGGCAAATGAATCTCTTTGTGGACCCTAACAGCCCACTGAATGATGTCCAGTAACACAGCTGAGAGCGTGCTGCAGTCTCCGTGCATTGACCCTACATGTGCCCAGTCACTGCTTTTGTTTTGATTGTTCTAGATTGTTTCCCATCCTGATCCCCCTTTAAATAGGGGAACTGAAATAGAGACTGATACATGTTGTCATCACACTCACCCCCTCTAATTGAGCAGGAAATCCTGCAGTCACTTGCCGTGGTTGAACTGAGTTCTTGGTGTCGAACTCGATGCCGTAAGTGAAATATTCTATTTCCAAAATTATGTGATAATATTAAGCACATCTCTGTGACATTCTTCAGAAAACACCATACAAAGGCTGATTTTCCATTGCACTAGAAGCTTTGCTTCATTAGCTAAATCTCAAATGATGCACTTATAATTATCCAATTTTCATGGCCTGCCTCTATTTTTGTGCCTTGGGACAATTGACTCAATAACATTCAGCAGAGTTTGAATCCAGTGAATCCAAATCCCCTTAAACCTTCTTGCTTTGGACACTCTGAAGGAGCTGGCGAAAGGCAAAATCCCCAAAGGCTACTTCAAATTTGTTTTATAATCCGGCAGGCCCCATTTAGGCCTGGATTTTCCTCTCAGTCACCCCTGGGCAGCATTTCCTCCCTGTCGGGTGAGCGGGCCTGACCCAACCTCCGGCGGGCGGGGAGCCGATCCCCGCCGGAGAAGTGGGTCCCGCCACCATTTTAAGTGGGCGGGACAATTAAGGCCCGCCCAGCGTGACGCCCGGCGGGAAGTGCTATGCACACCCTGTGCGGGCGGGGGGTGGGGGGGGGGGGGTTGGGGTGGGGGGGATTCCCCAAATGCGAGAGTGCGCTCTTTCACGCATGTGCACGAAAGAGCGGCCATCTCCCTGAGGCTAAGTGCAGTCTCAGGGAGATCACTGACAGCTTTATAACCTTCAAAAATAGAAAAATAAAAAAAATCCTTAACATGTCCCCCTCATGTGACAATGTCGCACGAGATGGGACATGTTAATAAATTTCCCTAAAACTTTATTAAAGTTTTTTAAACCCTACAGGAAACCTCATCCCACCGGTGGATGAGGTTTCATGTTTTCTCTATTTGCCGCCGGAGTTCCTGGCTGAACCGACAACCTTAAGGTTGGACGGGCAGGTCCTTTAATTGTTTTAGTTATCCTATCAATGGCCTCAATTGGCCATTGACAGGTCGATGGGCCCGCAACTGATTTTGCTGTGTCCCCACCTTCCTGAAAATTTAAATGGGGCGTGTTCTGCCTGACATCATCCTGCGTCATTTTGAGTATCGGTGAGCGGGCCCCACCCCCTGCTCACTGACGGTAAAATTCAGCCCCCTGCTTATCTCAGCATAATTCTCCTGAAATCGCTGTAGCCAAAGTGAAAGATCCTGCAATTTTAGCTACAAATTACTGGTGTGATTTGATCTCATTCAAAACCCATCCATTTGCACACAGTTAAAAATCAGGCCCTGTGTCCAGCATGGCTCAGGTCCTGCAATCGTTTACGCCTGGTTTAAGAAAATCTTCCAGCCAAAACCAGCCCTGCCCACAGAGCTGGACGCACCTCTGATCAAATTAATTGTAGTTAGAGTTTCCACTAATCTCCGTGTTTCTGGGCCTTCAAAGGAGATTCTTAAATTAAATCTGGTTCTTTTAGGTGCAAGGACACGGATAGGCAACCTTTAAGCACTTTGGGATATATATATGTATTTAATTTACTAAGGAACTGACTACTGTACCCCAACGTAACTTTGTGTATAGTTTTTAAAAGACATTATTGGTTATTTCAAATTGGGTTACTCACAGAGATTTATAATACTCATAAGCCCATTTTCAGCTGCATTAATCAACCTGCGCCAAGTTACCGCTCTTAAATACATCAAAGATTATTTCCTAAAATAAAGTTTTTCTGTTAAATGATGTTTTAAAAGGTTGCCTGATTGTGCTGGGTCCTGCCAGATTTTGCGTTTGGCAAGGGAAGAAGAGGCTAAACTCCGTCCCTTGGTGTTATTATTTAACAAGCAGAACAACGGGAGGTGCTAATCAAGAGGATCAGGTCGCCAGGAATTTTTTAACCTGTGGGTACCGGTCAAGATGACCAGAATCCTCATTTCTCATGCTGCAGATACTTTGCTGAACCCTCTCCAGGAACTACCGTAGCACCTGTCAGTCATCCATTTCCAAATAGATTCCTAATGTTATGACTGCTCTGCCCGAGAGAGGCAATTACTTCTATAAAAGCAAAATATTGCAGATGCTGGAAATCTGAAATAAAAACAAAAGGTGCCAGAAAAGCTCAGCAGGTCTGGCAGCATCTGTGGAGAGAGAAACAGCGTAACATCTGGAGTCCAATACAAATCTTCAGAACTGAACTAGTTCTGAAATAGAGTTATATTGGGCTTGGAACGTTAACTGTGTTTCTGTCTCCACAGATGCTGCCAGACCTGTTGAGATTTTCCGGCACCTTCTGTTTTTATATAGGCAAATCACTTCTGTTGTTTTGACTGATCCTACAACTGCACCTAAAAACCAAAACAAAACCCTTCTTTTTGGCCTTGGAATTCTACAACAGGTTGAAATTCACTGAGTGTCAGCCATGGCTCAGTTAGTGGTACACTTACCTCAGAATCACAAGCTTTGATGCAAGTCCCATTTCATGGCTTGAACACAGAAACTAAGACTGACATTCCCTGAGGGCTTTGGGGGAGTGCTGCATTGTCAGAGCTGTGGTCTTTCAGTTGAGATGTTAAACTGAGGCTCCATCTGCTTTCTCTGTTGCATCTAAGAGATCCCATGAAACAATTTTCAAGGTGACCATGGGACGTGTCCTGGGGCCAGCACTTATCCCTCTACCAAGGTCACAAAATACATATTGGGCAGAGCTTTCTGCCTGTAGAGATAGAGTTTGAACTGAAAGCACTTGTGTAGTTGCTGCTGAGTACCTTTGTAAATAAATTTAAAGTTTCCACCTAAGAAGTGTGTGCTGATCAACTCTATCAATAGTACCAACATGGCCACCTCTCACAACAAACTGGCAATGAGGATAAAACAAGTTTAACAAAAGAAATCAAGTGAAAAGAAACCGGCACTATACCTGGCTCAGTAATTGTAAGTAGAAGTTCCGTTCAAAGTGAAGAAGTAATTCTCTCTCAAAATGCCGCAATTCAGAAGAATTGATCCTTTTGATCCAGCCACGGATAATTGGTCTCATTACATCGAATGCCTCATGTTCTTTTTCCAAGAGGACGAGATTAAGGGGGAAGAGAAGAGGCGAGCAATCTTCTTAAGTACATGTGGGAACAAAGCTTATGGCTTGATTCATAGTTTGATGACACCTAGTGCCCCAGATTCGAAAAATTTTGATGAATTGGTGGACCTCATGAAGGGTCATTCTCAGCCAAAGCCCTTAGTAACGATGCAAAGGTTCAAGTTTAGTTTGAGAAATAGAGTCCTCGGGAGAGAGCTGCTTGCTGTGTGGCAAGTTTGAAGCAGTTAACGGAACGTTGTAAGTTTGGTACATCTCTAAACAACATGCTCAGGGATCATTTAGTGTGCAGTGTGAATGAGGATGTCATTTAGAAGTTTTATTGTCTGAAGCAAATTTGGAATTTAAGAAGATGCTAGAGACAGCACTGGATATGGTAAGTGCTGTAAGAGGTTCAAAAACCATACAGGGAGTGCAAAATGGTGCCATCCTCCACAATAGGCGGGAAACCCCAGCTGAAAAGGGTGGGAAAATGCAAGACTCTGCCAAGAAGGAGGAATCAGCCCCCATTAGCCGGAAAATGAGAAAAATGGCTTAGCAGCAAACACAAGGAATAATTTCAACCGAGGTGGAAACAAACAGTCTTATAATGATTGGCAGTTTAAAAAAATCGAATATTATTATTGTCACAGAAATGGACATATAATGAGACAGTGCAAGGAGAGATTGAAGCAGGCTTTTAAACTAAAGAAGAATCCCAGTGAGATGTACAATGTAGAAGAGTCTGAAACAACAAATTCAGATATTTACTCATTGTTTAATCTGAAGGTTGGAAAGACAGAACCAATATTTGTAACAGTGAAAGTAAATGGCAAAGCTGTTAGAATGGAAGTGAACACAAGAGTTTCCACTACACTAATTGGGGAAAACACCTTTAGATAGTTGAATAATGATGAACATTAATTAAATTTAAAAAGAAACAACTGCCCTATTAATAACATACATGGGTGAAGACATTCAAGTCAGAAGAATAAGCAGAGTAACTGTCCATTATGGGAGCCAATCGGCAAAGCTACCCATGATGATGATAGCAGGTGAGGGGCCAAGTCTCCTGGAGTGAAACTGGCTAAAGGAGATTGAGTTAGAATGGACTGAAATTTTCCAGTTGAGAGCAAGTGGGTTACCAGAGCTACTTTGAAAGTACACCTCTGTCTTCAAGGACGAACTAGGGAAAATCCAGAGCATGCAAGCCAAGATTCATGTGGATCCGGAAGCAATCCCTCACTTCATGAAGGCAAGACCGGTGCCATATGCCCTGTGTGAAAAATTCGACATTGAACTGAACAGATCAGAGAAACTGGGCGTTATACAACTTGTCCAGTTCTCAGAATGGGCAGCACCCATAGTCCCCCATCCTTAAACCCGACCAAAGCGTCCAAATTTATGGAGACTACAAACTGATGGTTAATAAAGTAGCTAAGCTGGCCAGGCACCCCATTCCAAAAATCAAAGACCTGTATACCTAGCTGGGAGGAGCCATCTTCCAGAGAACAATGGAAAGCTCACTGCAGGGACTGCCCCAGGTTGTGGTCTGTTTAGATGATGTATTGGTGACAGGGTTTACTGAAAAAGAGCATTTGGCAAACGCAGAAGAAGTCTTAAAACATTTCTTGCAGGCTGGAGTTTGTTTAAAAAAAGAAAAGTGCACGTTTCAAACAAGGGAGGTAATCGATTTGAGTTACTGGGTAGATTCACAGGGCCTCCTCCTGGTTGAGGACAAAGTGAGAGGCATAAGAGAGGCACCTGCACCAAAGAACACCTCCGAGCTCAAATCTTTCCTAGCAATGATCAGCAATTATGGGTGGTTCTTACCCAATTTGTCTACAGTGCATTCTCTACTCAAAAAGGACCAATGTTGGTCTTGGGAGACACCCCAGAGAGAAGCTTTCATAAAGGTGAAGCAATTGTTGCACTTGTTCATTCTATTAGTGCATTATGACCAGACAAAAGAATTGGTGCTTTCATGTGGACTTAGCTCCTTACAGAGTGGGAGCAGTGCTCTCTCATTGAACGGACAATGGCACTGAACGGCCAATAGGTTATGGAAGAAGAACGCTCACCCCAGCGGAAAAGGGATACTCGCTGATAGAAAAAGAAGGCCTGTCCATCATCTTTGGTGTCGAGAAATTTCACCAGTATGTACACAGCCGCCATTTTACAATCGTTTCAGCCCACAAACCATTGCTAGGATTGTTTAGTGAGGACAAGGCTATACCACCCATAGCCTCAGCAAGAATACAACGATGGGCTTTAATTCTGGCAGCATACGGGTATACTTTCAAACATAGGCCTGGAAATCAAATCGCAAACACCGATGCACTTAGTCATTTGCCTTTACAAGAAAATGATGAGGAAGTCCTAGTTCCACAGGAACTTATTTTACTGTTAAATTTCTTAGATTCCTCGCTGGCATGTGCTCATCAAATCAGAGACTGGACAAGCCGGGACCCAGTTCTATCTCAAGTACGAGAACAAGTGCTACATGGTTGGTCACAAGAGCCTGTATCTGATGAAATGAAGCCGTACTTCAACAGAAGACATGAAATAACCAGCCCGGATGGCATCTTATAGTGGGGAGCATGAGTGATAGTTCCTCCAAAGAGAAGGGAGCCATTGCTAACTGAACTACACAGAATACATCCAGGGATTTCCCAAATGAAGACCATAGTACCCAGCTATCTATGGTGGCTGGAGATGGATGGTGAAATGGAGAGATTAGTGAAGAATTATGTACAATGTCAGCAACTGCAAAAGTTACCTTCAACAGCTCCGTTACACCATTGGGAGTGGCCAGGAAGGCCATGGGTGTGGTTTCACAATGACTATGTGGGGCCTTTCATGGGAACAATGTTTCTGTTCATTGTGGTTGCCCACTCAAAATAGATGGACATATATGAGGTGAGGTCACCAAAGTCTTCTGCTACAACTGAAAAGTTATGTCAAATTTTTGCCATTAACGGACCACCTGAAGTATTCATTTCTGATAACAGCACAGCATTTACGAGTGCTGAGTTTCAATGGTTTACCAGCTTCAACGGTATCACTCATGTAAAAACTTCACCGTACCCACCCTTCCTCAAATGGACTGGCCAAAAGGGTGGTTCAAACATTCAAGGCAGACATGAAGGAGCTAGCTGGAGATTCCTTGGCGACCAAGCTAGCACGCTTTCTTGTTCATTACAGGACCACCCCTCATACAAAAACAGGTGTCACACCTGTGGAGTTATTGTCGAAAAGTCATCTCAGGACGAGACTGAGCTTAATAATACCAAATTTAGAGGGGAAGGTGGAAAGGAGTCAGGCAAGCCAGAAAACTAGACGTGACTGGCATAGTCGTGAGAGGAAATTTACCGTGGGAGAGCAGCGTTCATGACTGGGTCTGCATTTCCAGTTGAGGATACTCAACCCAGGACTGACATGTCTGATGTTCCTGTAAGAGTTGAAGATACAGAATTGTGAGTGCCCACTGAAGCACCTGATGTTCAGGCAACTCCGGAAAAGGAGGTTCCTGACAAAGAATCTGAATTTGTGGAGCCGTGACGCTCTGCACGCATAAGGAAATCCCCAGAAAGACTGAACTTGTAAATGACTTAGCAGTGTAAATATTTTGTTGTCTTGAGAACATTGTGTTTGTAAATATAAAATGTATAATTGAATAAAGGGAGAGGGATGTGGTAATTATGATTTTATTTAGTGTGTAATGTACCTTCAAGAATAATTTTGGTTAAGGAAGATCACATGATCTTTAGTACCCAATAGAAGAGTAGCGCGGGCTACCTCTGTAGTTGGATGTTAGTCACGTAGAGGTAGAGTTTGAAGTGAAAGCACACGTGTAGTTGCTGCTAAATGCCTTTGTAAATAAACTAAAAGTTTCCACCTAAGAAGTATGTGCTGATCAATTCTATCAATAGTACCAACTCAGCCACCTCTCACAACATTCTTCCTTTTCCTTTTATTGATTGTGTTCATGTGTCCATGTAATCATCTTTATTCTGTCAGTCTGTCTTTGGAAGCAGGAATAGAGCTAATTCAGGGAGGGTCAGGGTAGAATGAGGTATTTGTGACATTGTGAAGATGTTTACCAGTCCCCTCGCCTCGCCTCTATTGTTTGATATTCTTGTGGAACTGTCTTGAATGTTTTGTGCTTTAATTCCTGGTATTTATTCATGCCTTCTCTTTATACCAGTGACTGAGCGTGATTGATGGCTTGTTGTCCAGGATTAGCATTAGGCTGGGACTCAGGATCAAGCCCGATCACCTACACAAAGAGATTAATGAGTGCACTGTTTCATTGTGTCAATTGCGCCAGGATAGATTATTGACCGGCTGCCAAAACTTTGCTGCATGTTGTGTTGTGCAAGAACTCTGCATGAATCCTGAGTAATGCGTCTTTACAAAGTGAGACAAGTAGCAATGCAGAGCATAAATCACAGGTGTGTGAAATTGAATCCATTTTATCAGGTAATTTGTAAAATGGAAACAAGAGAAGTACCAACAAGAACCTGCATTTATATAGCCCCCTTCAACCCTGTAAAACCTCCCATTTCACTTCAAAGGAATATTATTAAACAAAATTGGACCCCAGGCCTCTTAGGGACAGATGACCGAGAGCTTGGTCAAAGAGGTAGAATTTAAGGAGTGTCTTAAAGGAGATGAGAGGTAGAAAGGTTTAGGGAGGGAATTCCAGAGATTAGGGTCCAGGCAGCTGAAGGCGCCAATGAAGGCCCATCAGTCTGCTATTGCTCATCAGCAAAGTGATGGGAAACGTCTTCAGCAATGATATCAAATAGCACTTACACAGCAATAACTTGCTCACACTCAGTTTGGGTTCTGCCAGGGCCACTCAGCTCCTGACCTCATTACAGCCTTGGTCCAAACTTGGACATAAGAGCTGAATTCCAGAGGTGAGGTGAGAGTGACAGCCCTTGACATCAAGGCAGCATTTAATTGAGTGTGGTATCAAGGAGCCCAAGCAAAATTGGACTCAATGGGAATCAGGGGAAAACCTCCCCACTGGTTCAAGTCATACCTAGCATGAGGGACAATGGTTGTGTTGGAGGGTAATCATCTCAGTTCCAGGACATCACTTCAGGAGTTCCTCAGGGTAGTGTCCTAAGCCCAACCATCTTCAGCTGCTTCACCAATGACCTTCCTTCCATCATAAGGTCAAGCAAGGGTGTTCGCTGATGATTGCACAACGTTCAGCACCATTTGTGACTCCTCAGCTACTGAAGCATTCCATGTCCAAATGCATCAAGACCTGGACAATATCCAGCCTTTGGATGATAAGTGGCAACTAACATTCATGCCACACAAATTCTGGACAATGACCATCTCCACCAAGAGAGAATCTAAGCATGTACCCTTCACGTTCAATAGCATTAACATTGCTGAATCCCCCAACATCCTGGGGATTACCATTGACCAGAAACTGAACTGGACTAGCCATTTAAATACCATGGCAATAAGAGCAGGCCAGAGGCTGGGAATCCTGTGGCAAGTACCTGACCTCTTGACCCCTCAAAACCTGTCCACCTGCAAGGCACAAGTCAGAAGTGTAATGGAATACTCTCCACTTGCCCACTTGATTTAAACCCCCTCCGCCACCTTAAACATTCACTCCCTCCAGCACCGACACTGGCAATATACACCATCCTGACCTGGAATTATATTACCGCTCCTTCGCTGTCGCTGGGTCAAAATCCTTGGACCTCTTTTCTAACAGCATCAGGTGGTCTGCAGCCGTTCAAGGTTGGGAAGATGGTGACGTGTAGTGGTAATGTCACCAAATTAGTAATCCAGAGGCCCAGGCAAATGCCTCAGGAACTGGTGCATTCTCCATGGCAACACCTCTACCAATCAGAGTCCATGTTGTTCTCATGCAGCATTAAATATGCTGCTTCTCCTGAGATTGGCATTTTTTTGTGAATTGTCTGAATGAATGCACACTGGACAGTTTTGACAGGAGGCCCCCTGCCTTTGCCCCATATCCCCTTGATCCCCTCATCCAACAGAAATCTATCAATCTCACTTCAGAAAATTTCCAGTGATTCAGATAGTCCACAGCCTTTTGCAGGAGAGAGTTCCAGATTTCCTTTGAATGAAAAGGTGCTTCCTGATTTCCCTCCTGAGCAGTCTAGCTCTAATGATAAGATTATCCCCCCCCACATTGTTCTAGAATCATAGAAACATAGAACATAGGAGCTGGAGTAGGCCATTCGGCCCTTCGAGTCTGCTCCGCCATTCATTATGATCATGGCTGATCGTCCAACTCAATAGCCTGCTCCCACTTTCTCCCCATAGCCTTTGATCCCTTTTGCCCCAAGAGCTACATCTAACTCCTTCTTGAAAATATACAATGTTTTGGCCTCAACGACTTGCTGTGGTAGCGAATTCCACGGGCTCACCACTCTCTGGGTGAAGAAATTTCTTCTCATCTCAGTCCTAAATGGTCTACCCCATATCCTCAAACTGTGACCCCTGGTTCTGGACTCCCCCACCATTGGGAACATCCTTCCTGTGTCTACCCTGTCTAGTCCTGTTAAAATTTTATAGGTTCCTATGAGATCCCCTCTGGAATCCTCCACCAAAGGTAATTTCATCTACCCTTTTGAGTCCTTTCACACACCTTGATTACCCCTCAATCCTTTATTGTCAAGAGTCAACAAGCCTAGCTGATCGAACACCCAGTCCCCTGTATCATTCTGGTGAATCTGCGTGTTACCCCCTCCAAGGCTAATAAGTCCGCCCTGAGGTACCGTGTCCGGAACTGGAACTGCTCTAGACAAGGGTCTCTGCAAAACTTCCAACCCTTTGAATTCCAGACACCTTGTGACAAACCAGGAACTTCATTACATTCCCGGAATGTTTATGCCTGGTAGTGTTTTTTTTTTAATTAACGTAGCAAGCTGCCAATATGGATGATGTAAATGTTAAGGGTCTGAGTAGTTAGAGAGTGCAGGGAGACAGGCGAATTGCATGCACAAAGCACTCACGAGTTAATGAAGCCAGTCCAGAGGGCAGCCTCCTTATTGATGTTTGTCTGAGTGGATGATGCTTCCTGACTCCAGTAGCAGTCACTTAAACCTCAGACTAGAACCTAGAACATTTTTGGGTTGGCTTTTAAACAAAAGTAGGCTTGCATTAAAATTAACTCCCCGTTAATAATGATGTCCCGTTTTAATTCCAATAAAAAGGTTTCTTTGAAATTTCATGGGGTAAAAGGGGAGAATTATAGCATAGCATACCAAACATTAATATTAATTATTAATCAAATACTAATTGTTAATTTTTTGTGTCTTTAGCAATGGGATTATGCTCTGATGTGCCATGTGAATGTGTGGGCCATCACCAATGAAAATGCGCAGCTATTGATTTTAAGGTCATATGCCAAATAACCCTCAAAACCCACCCAGCAGTTCCTGCTCACTAGGTCAGGTTTAGTGCAGTTCATGAATCCTTTGCCATTAGAAAGCTAACAGCTTTCCATCAGCTTCAGGGGCCACAATAGTTTGAAATGTGGATTGTAAATGGCAAGAAAATAAACATTGTTTCAGATAGGTTCCTTAGATAATAACTTAGAGAAATGCAATTATATTTCAAAAAGGGTTTGTTGTCTCAAAGCATTTTTCTAATCCTTCAGCACAAGATAAGCAGAAAAAAAGAGAGTTGCTTTCATACCATGCCATTTATGACCTCAGGACACCCCGAGGCACTTTAGGGTAAGTAAAATATTTTTGAAGTATAGTCCGAAAATGTAGGAAACACAACAGCCAATTTGTGCCCAGCAAGGTCTCAGAAACAGTGCTGTGTTAACTAGCTAAATTATCTGCTTTGGTGATGTTGGTTGAGGAATATCAGTTTGGAACCTGGAAAAATTCCTTTGTGCTTAGAAACATAGAAACATAGAAACTAGGAGCAGGAATAGAGCCATTCAGCCCTTCAAGTCTGCTCCACCATTCATTACGATCATGGCTGATCATCCAACTCAATAGCCTGCTCCCACTTTCTCCCCATATCCTTTGATCCCTTTCGCCCCAAGAGCTATATCTAACACTTTCTTGAAAGCGTACAATGTTTTGGTCTTAATTACTTTCTGTGGTAATGAATTCCACAGGCTCACCACTCTCTGGGTAAAGAAATTTCTCCTCATCTCTGTCCTAAATGGTCTACCCCATATCCTCAGACTGTGACCCCTGGTTCTGGACTCCCCACCATCGGGAACATCCTTGCTGCATCTATCCTGTCTAGTCCTGTTAATATTTTATAGATTTCTATGAGATGCCCCTAATTCTTCAGAGCTCCAGTGAATATAATCCTAATCGACTTAATCTCTCCTCATATGTCAGTCCCGCCATCCCAGGAATCAGTCGGGTAAACCTTCGCTGCACTCCCTCTATAACAAGTACATCCTTCCTCAGATAAGGAGACCAAAACTACACACAAAATCCCAGGTGTGGTCTCACCAAGGCCCTGTATAATTGCAGCAAGACATCCCTGTTCCTGTACTTGAATCCTCTTGCTATGAAGGCCAACATACCATTTGCCTTCTTTACCACCTGCTGCACCTGCATGCTTACCTTCAGTGCCTGGTGTACAAGGACACCCAGGTCTTGTTGCACATTCCCCTCTCTCAATTTATAGCCATTCAGATAATAATCTGCCTTCCTATTTTTGCTACCAAAATGGATAACCTCTCATTTATCCACATTATACTGCATCTGCCATGCATTTGCCCACTCACTCAGCTTGTCCAAATCACACTGAAGCATCTCTGCATCCTCCTCACAGCTCACCCTCCCACCCAGCTTTGTATCATCTTCAAATTAGGAGATATTAGATTTAGTTCCCTCATCTAAATCATTAATATATATTGTGAATAGCTGGGGTCCCAGCACCAATCCCTGCGGTACCCCACTAATCACTGCCTGCCATTCGGAAAAAGACCCATTTATTCATATTCTTTGTTTCCTGTCTGCCAACCAGTTTTCTATCCATCTCAATACACTACCCCCAATCCCATGCACTTTAATTTTACACCTCAATCTCTTATGTGGGACTTTGTCGAAAGCCTTCTGAAAGTCCAAATAAACCACATCCACTGGCTCCCCCTCATCAACTCTACTAGTTACATCCTCGAAACATCCCAGTAGATTTGTCAAGCATGATTTCTCTTTCGTAAATCCATGCTGACTCTGTATGATTCTGCCACTGTTTTCCAAATGCTCAGCTATTAAATCTTTTATAATGGACTCTAGAATTTTCCCCACTATCGACGTCAGGCTGACTGATCTATAATTCCCTGTTTTCTCTCTGCCTCCCTTTTTAAATAATGGTGTTACATTAGCTACCCTCCAATTTGTCGGAACTGTTCCAGAGTCTATAGAATCTCGGAAGGTGACCACCAATACATACTTCTAGGGCCACTTGCTTATGTACTCTGGGATGTAGATTATCAAGCTTCTTTGAAATAGTGCCTTGGATTTATTCATATCCAATTGAGAGGGCAGGAAGGGCCTCAGTTTAACATTTCATCCGAAAGACAGCGCTTCCAAAAGTACAGCACTCCCTCAGTACTGCACTTGATGTGTCAGCCTTGATTATTTGCTTCTGTGATTGGACTTGGGATTCACCTCACAACCTTCATGACTCATAAATGCTCAATTGTCCTGTGTTTGATTATGTGAGTCTGTTTACTCTTGATGCTCACCATGTTTGATTAGTTAAACCCTGGTGTGGACTCAGAGAAAAATAAACAAACTGTAGAGAAAGCTAGAAGCTAGAACTGAAGAATTGAGTAGACATTTTAAAGAATTATATAAAGTACTGTAAATAAAGTTCCTGCACACGTAGGGCAGGACTTACCCCGTCAGCGAGTGGGCCCCACCCCCCCCACTCACCAAGGCATAAAATGACGCGCGGTGACATCAGGGGGAACTCCCAGCATCACCGCGCCCCATTTAAATTTTCAGGAAGGCGGGGGTGCCGTGAAATCAACTGTGCGCCCGCCGACCTGCCAATGGCCAATTGAGGCTGTTGATAGAGCAGTTAAAGTAATTAATGGACCTGGACCGTCCGACCCTAAGGCTGTCGAGCAGGCCAGGATCCCCGGAAGGCATTAGAAAAAGCCTAAAACCTCATCCACGGGCGGTATGAGGCTTCATGTAGTTTTTAAAATTTTTTAATAAAGCTTTGGTAAAAATTATGGACATGTCCCAACTCATGTAACAGTGTCACATGAGGGGACATGTTAGGAAAATTCTATTTTTCTATTTTGAGCTTTTTTTACATGTAGAGCCGATCACCCTGAGACTGCACTTAGCCTCAGGGAGATGAATGCGCTCTCTCGTGCGCATGCGTGAAAGAGCGCACTCCCAATTTTGGGATTCCCCTCGCCCGTGTGGACGTCATGCTGGGCGGGCCTTAACTGGCCCGCCCACATAAAATGGTGCCGCGCCCCCAATTGGGGACGCCGATCGGAAGTGCGCCTGTGCACGCCCGCCCTTCAACTAGGCCCCCGACGGAGGGAAAATTCAGCCCAAAGAATCTAGTGTCATCTCTGCATAGATCTGAGATATAAAATATACAACATTAAGCAAGAGTACTATCTACTGATTCATGGCAGCGGGTCCAGGTGAAAAGGATTATTCAGCCCTTAGAGACCCACCATGCTGAATCCCACCACTGCATTTAAGTTGTACCTTATCAGCGTGCCATCTGGATATCTCAAAATAGCTCACAATGATTTAATTACATTTTAAAATTGCACTCACTGGTGTCATGACAGCTAATTGGCCTACATGAGGTCCCACAAGCAACAAATGAGATGAATGATCAGTGGTGGGTAGTGATGGATTCGGGAAGAATGTTGGCCAGGGAAATTTAGTACCCTTCTTCAAATAGTGGCTATGGGCTCTTTTGCATCCAACTGAGAGGACAGGTTTTTTTTAACATCTTATTTTAACATCTGATAAGAAAGTTGGCACCTCTGACAGTGTAGCACTTCCTCTGTACCGCACAGGAGTGTTGGTGTGATTTGTGCTTTGAGAAATTAAGCTGAGAATCCATAGATGCAAATGAACAAAGCTCAAGCAAAATCAGTGACGGAAGAAGCCTTCTTTTTCATCATCTCCAAAGCAGTAAAGATCAAAAAAATAAGCTCATGGCAAAATAAGTCAACAGCTTGCTGATAAATAATACTGAGCTGAGCTGGAAGGATCTGTGGCCTTTGGAATCCTTTCTCGACATTTTGCACTTAAAGCAAAAAATGTTCAGATCTGAGATATGCAAAAAAAATTATTGCAGTGGGTGCATTGGGTGTTGCTGAGGGATAGGAATTTCTGCACTACCATTTCTGATGATCCCTGTTGCTTTGATGTCCCTGTGTTCAGAACCAGAGAAGATTGCCTATGTCCAACTATTCTTGCTGAGTGATAATTGACTTTCTAACACAAAAGATGTGAGATATTTGTCTATGAGCAAGACATGCTGATAAATTGCTTATTCCTACTGCTCATATCCATGCCACACTAGGTGTCCTCGGAGCCTAACTGTGCTTTTATGAGCAAATGCTGCAGTTACATCCTGAGTGCAATATTGGTGACTAACAAGAAGGATGAGCTTCAGACTGAGAGCACGAATGCCTTCAGTGTACTGCTGCATATTTTTAAACAACAGAGCTTGGCGAAATTTTGCCTGTGCATCATTTTGCTTTGGTTAATGAATGAGTAAGGGGGTTGAATTGCTCCCTCGAATTGCTGAATGTAGCACCGATCACTTGATTTACAGGGAGCAAGTTGGCAGATACTGCAACTGCCCATAATAAAAGAGAGAGTGCTGGAACAACTCAACAGACCTGGCAGCATCTGCGGAGAGAGAAACGGAGTTAACGTTTTGAGTCCATATGACTCTTCACTGGAACTGGAGAGAGGTAGGAATGTGATGGGATTTATGCTGTTGAAAAATGGGGGAGGGTCAAGTGGAACAAAAGGGGAGGTCAGGGATAGGTTAAAAAGGTGGAGGAGATTAAATACCAAAGGGCAAAGGGAGTGGTAATGATTGTAGTAAGGAAACAAAGCAATGGCAGGATAAAGGTCAGCTCAGTCTGAAAGCAAAAACAGGATACAGACTGGCACTTGGCAAAAAATAATCAAAATGGAGGAGAGAGTCATGGTCTGAAGTTGTTGAACTCAATGTTAAGTCCAGAAGGCTGTAAAGTGCCTTAATCGGAAGATGAGTTGCTGTTCCTCCAGTTTGCATTGAGCTTCACTGGAACAATGCAGCAGGCCAAGGACAGACATGTGGGTATGAGAGCAGGGTGGAGTGTTAAAATGGCAAGCGACAGGGAGGTCTGGGTCATGCTTGTGCACTGAGTGGGGGGTGTTCCTCAAAGTGGTCACCCAGTCTGTGTTTGGTCTCCCCAGTGTGGAGGACACCACATTGTGTGCAGCGAATCCAGTAAATCAAATTGAAAGGAGTACAAGTAAATCTCTGCTTCACCTGGAAGGAATGTTTGGGACTTGGATGGTGAGGAGAGAGGAGGTAAAGGGGCAGGTGTTACACCCCCTGTGAGTGTATGGGAAGGTGCCATGGGAAGGGGATGAGGCGCTGGGATAGAGAAGAGGAACAGTGTGTCGCGGAGGTAATGGTCCCTTTGGAATGTTTGTCTCTGGGAAGCGGGGAAGAGGTGAGGCCGGAAATGCGGGTAATGGTTCAGACAAGGTAGAGAGTCCTATCAACCACAGTGGAGGGGAATTCTCGCTTCAGAATAAAGAAAGACATGTTGGAAGCACCATTGTTGAAGGAAGCATCATCAGAACAGATATGAAGGAGACGGAGAAACTGAGAGAATGGAATGTAGTCCTTACAGGAAGCAAGCTATGAGGAGGTGTAGTCAAGGTAGCTGAGGGAATCGTTAGGCTTGTAATGAATATTAGTAGACAGAAATGGAGATAGAGAAGTCAAGGAAGGGATGAGAAGTGTCAGAGATGGACCATGTGAAGGTGAGAAAAGGGTAGAAATTGGAAGCAAATTTGCTGAATTTTTCCAGGTCCAGATGAGAGCATGAAGCGACACTGATACGATCATTGATGTACCAGAGAAAGAATTGTGGGAGGGAGTCTGAGTAGGACTGGAACAAGGAGTGTTCCAATAACCCACAAAAAGACAGGCATAACTGGGGCCCATGCAGGTACCCGTAGACACACCTTTTATTTGGAGGAAGTGAGACGAGTTAAAGGAGAAATTGTTCAATGAGAGAACAATGTTCAGCCAGATGGAGGAGAGTAGTGGTGGATGGGGATTGTTCAGGCCTCTGTTCAAGGAAGAAGCAGAGAGCCCTCAGACCATCCTGGTGGGGGATGGAGATGCAGAAGGATTGGATGTCCATGGTGAAGAGGCAGCGATTAGGGCCAGGAAACTGGAAATTGGTGATATGACGTAGGGTGTCAGAAGAATCATGAATGTAAGTGGGAAGAGACTGGACAGAGGGAGAGAAAATAGAGTTAAGATAGGAAGAAATAAGTTCAGTGGAACAGGAACCAACTGAAATGATGGGTCTACCAGGACAGTCCTTTTCGTAGATTTTGGGAAGGAGGTAGAAGTGGGCTGTGTGAGGTTGGGGTCTATGAGGTTGGAGACTATGGAGGGAAGATCTCCAGAGGAGATGAGGTCAGTGACAGTCCTGGAAACAATGCCTTGATATCTGATAGTGGTGTGATGGTCCAGGGGGAGGTAGGAGGAAGTGACTGAGAGTTAGCGCTCAGCCTCTGCGAGGTAGAGGCTGGTATACCAGACAACAGGCACCAATCTTGTCAGCAGGTTTGATAACCAAGTCAAAGAGTTATATTGGAATCGAAACGTTAACTCTGTTTCCCTCTCCACAGATGCTGTCTAAGTTTTTCCAGCATTTGTTTTTGTTTCAGATCTCCAGTATCCACAGTATTTTGCTTTTATATTACTGTAACCTGTACAAAGGCAACAGCAACTTGCATTATATAGCGCCTTTAATGTAGATGTCGCAGGAGCAATATCAAAAATTTGACACTGAGCCACATAAGGGAACATTTGGACAGGTGATCAAAATCTTGGTCAAAGAGGGAGGTTTTAAGGAGCCCCTTAAAAGAGGTGACAGAGGTAGAGAGGTTTAGGGAGGGAATTTCAGAGTTTAGGGTCCAGGCAACTGAAGGCATGGCCACCAATGTTGGGGTTATAGGAGATCTCGACGGGTTGCAGGACTGGAGGAGTTTCCAGAGATAGGGAGAGGGTGAGACCATGGAGGGATACCAGACTGGAAGCCTGTGTAGGACAGTGAGCACAGAGGGTGATAGGTGAAGGGTCCTTGTGTGAGTTAGGGCACCGGCAGTAGAGAAGACAAACAACTGAGCAAGGGGGTGACCTTGAGTGTCCAACTTCACTACTGACATAGTATCTCTGGAGGCAAATCTTCTCATTCATTATTAGTCACATATGACAGGGCTTGAAAACAGAGTTAACAAGAGCAAGCAGTCAGTGACCTTTCCTTTTATTGTGGCAGTTACAACTTGGTTACTGAGTTGTTTTGAAATCTTTGTCTTTATGTTTTCAATGAAAAATATTTATCTGCAGCCATTATCCCATAACTGTCCATTGAAATAAAAAAGCTTTCCCAACCATAAATTCGTGTATGGCAAATATGGGTCTCATCCTGATGTTTACCAGGTGAAATAGCTACAAAGGTATCTGTAGTACCTGTAGCTTTAAGGAGTGTAGTGACTGTAGCTTTAAGACTTATTGTGCTGTGTAGTATCACATGGCGGTGTGAATGAATCCGCTCTAAGCACAGGGAACCTTAGAGTGGGAGTTCTTCTTTTAGTTGTGGAGCTTGATGGAAGTATGTAACTGCTGCTGAAGCCTGTAAATAAAGTTCGATGTTTCTAATGAGAAACCTGTCTGGAAAATCAAGTCCATAACAGTATCATTTGTCACGTAAAAGCCTGAAATTGTGTAGGTTTTGAGTTCAGTCTCCAGGAAGGGAACCTGCCATCTACCTGCATTCCCTCCTATCCAGTCTGACATATATGTTACTCCAGTCCCACATATTGCTGTGGAATCAGCTGTGGTTGTGGGTTGGAGCCACTCCTGTGTAATACTGAGGGAGTGCTGCACTGTCAGAGGTGCAATCATTCAGCTAAGACGTTAAACTGGAGGACTGAGTGCTCTCTTTGGTGGATGCAAAAAATCCCATGGGGTTCTTTTAAAGAAGAGCAGGTGAGTTTTCCCCAAGATTTATCAACCAATATTTATCATTCAATCTACATCAGAAAATCTGATCATTCCCTTACTTTTCTTTATTTTCTTTGATGTTTGATGGAGTCGGGGAACATCCGACATGGCCGCTGGTGGAGGAAACGCAGTGGGCATCAGTGCCAGTCCCCAGCCTGGGTAAATGAGGAGCGTTAGTGGCCGGAAGGGCATCTGGATGTAGAACTGCCTGCCAAATCCAAAAGGAAGGTGATCAGCCGGCATTGTGGTGACCCCATGTAACATGGGAAAAGCTGAGAGAGGAAAGATTGAGGGGGAAATGGTGACATAGGGGTAATGTCACTGGACTAGTAATCCAGAGGTCCAGGCTGATGCTCTGGGGACATGGGTTCAAATCCCACCACGGCAGCTGGTGGACATTTAAATTCAGTTAATAAAGTCTGGAATTGAAATTTAATCTCAGCGATGGTGACCACGAAACTACCATCGATTATCGTAAAAACTCATCTGGTTCACTAATGCCCTTTAGAGAAGGAAATCTGCCATCTTACCTGGTCTGGCCTACATGTGACTCCAGACCCACAGCAATGTGGTTGACTCTTAACTGCCCTCTGAAATGGCCTAGCTGGTCACTCAGTTCAAGGGCAATTAAGGATGGGCAACACATGCTGGCCTTGCAGCAACACCCACATCCCATGAAAGAAGAAATTAAAAGAGAGTCAGATGACCTTAATAGAGTAGGAGGTTAGAACTGCCCCAGCTTAGCTCCATTCCCAATAACAGAGATTGCACTTGGAGTAATTTATTGAATGTCAAGTGCCTTGAATCTTCTTGAATGACACACTGGTTGAGTTTATCAATGCAGCTTCATTCTAAGGAGAATGTCACCTCTGGTTGATTTATTTGTCAAAGTTTTAAATGATCCCTTAGTATTTCAGTGAGAGACGATTATGGGGCATCACCCTAACTCATACTTGCCATCTATTTAAAGAAGAGCTAATCACCATTCATTACAATCTTATGACCTACACAACACTATTGACATCTACTGATAATAGATGCAGTCTTTCTGTTACTGTGGGTTTATCTTGGGATTCATTGGCTTCTTACTCTAGAAGAGATCTTGCTGGAGACAATGGTCTTTTGTTCAAAACACCTTTATTGACATAAAAACAAAAAACTGCGGACGCTGGAAATCCAAAACAAAAACAGAAATACCTGGAAAAACAAAGCAGGTCTGGCAGCGTCGGCGGAGAAGAGCACAGTTGACGTTTCGAGTCCTCATGACCCTTCAACAGTTCTGTTTTTGTTTTACCTTTATTGACATGCTAACTTTTACAAAGATTAAATAAGACCAAGACATCGCTGGAGCGGCTCTCTGAGATGTTTCACACTCATCCCCTCTCAATGAGTGACATCACTGTGACATAGCTCCTTATGCACATGCTCAGTAGCTATCATTAGAGTTAATCCTTTACTCTACAGTGTTGGCTCAACCCACGGTGAAATTTCCCTGATCTAAACTTCATCCACAAATCAGACTCTTAATCCCAACTAATGTAGAATATTTCAGTGCTAATTAAGTGCTCCTTTTTAAACAATCATTCATATCAGTGGGATTATCATTGTCGAGTGCTTGCAATAGCTCCACCAGCTTGCTTTTCACTGATCACAGTGAGAGACAGAGGTATGGTGCAGTGACCCAGAGGATTTGCAGCTGGCTAGTTTAGCGAATAAGCATTAATCTTTTAGTGTCTCATGAATTTACCCAATACATATTCAGATTTACTGCTTAGAATTTAAATAGCACTGGAATCTGTTGATTAAGTGAGGCTCCCCAACTGAGTATGAGGTGAACTGTTCACTGCTGTTACCACAAAGTACTAAAAGTCTACATTGTTCTATGTTATTGTCAACCTCATGTAGCAGTGCTCTTATACCTAGTCCAATTTATCCACTCGAGATTGGATTTTCCTTTTAATGTGTTCCTGTGATGTGAGTGACACTGGCACAATCAGATTGCTTGTCCATCCCTTGTTGTCCTAAGTGGAGGACATTGGGTTTATATTTTATACAAAATCATGTTTAAATCTGATTAATGGGATTAATGGATTTCTATGTTATTTCACAGGACGTTATGAGACAAAACCACGATGAAAGGACCTGCATTTATATAGCGCCGCTCACATCTTCTGGGCATTCTAAAGCACTTTACAGCCAAATGAATATTTTTGCAGTTTGGTCACTGAAGTAGTGTAGGAAACGCAGCAGCCAATTTGCGCACAGCAAGCTCCCACAAACATCAACATGGGGCGGAATTTTCTGCACGTAAAGTGACGCAGGGTGACATCAGGCGAGCGTCCCGACATCACCGCCCGCCATCACGATATTTCACTGGGTGGGCGCACGATGAATTTCGATGGGTACCCGCCATTAATTAACGGGCCAGCTAAGGCCCTCAAATCGTCAGTCAACGGTGATTTTCAGGCGCCCGTGTGATCTTCGGGTCAGTGCACAGGTGCAACGGGCAGGCGGGTAAGAGACTTTTTAATAAAACTCATCCGCGGGTGGGATAAGAGGGCTCAGTGGGGTTGTCAATCTGGTCTGTGAGTATTTATTGCAGAAAGTGTTTTAAACTTGCCAGTGTGATCTCTAGCAATTCAGATCGATTTCCAGCAGCTTTCTCTTGTACTTTGAAGCTTCAGCTCAGCTCTCTGCAGTCAGGAATCTTTATCAGGCCTGCAGCTTTCCAGAGGCCTCCTTATAGCCTGGATATGGGTTCTGACATCTCCACTGGAGGCAGCGCCTCTAAAGGAGGAAGGGAGGGACAGAATAAGGAGGAGGCCAGGAGTGGACAATCAGCCTCCAGGGGAGAGACCTCTGGGAGGCCAGGCGCAGGCACAAGGGGTGCAGGGCCAAGAGGTAGTCCAAGGTGGAAGGGGCTGCAGAAGACGCCACTATCCTGCTGCCAGGGTTTACAGGCGGTGAAGCAGCTACCTCAATATGTCTGAGGTGCAGTGCCGAAGGAGGCTCCGCCTCTCAAGAGAGACAGTCAAGTACATCTGTCAGATGATTGTCCCTGAGATCTCCCCTAACCGTGTGGGTGGACACCCCATGCCAGTGGCTCTGAAGGTCACAGCTGCCCTCAACTTCTATGCCTCTGGTCCTTCCAGGGGTCGGTGGGTGATCTTTGTGGGGTCTCCCAATCAGCTGTCTACACTTGTGTCAAGCAGGTCACGGACGCTCTGTTCAGATGGGCATTGACTTTCATCCACTTCCGCTGGGACCAGGCCAGCCAGACACAGTGAGTCAGAGGCTTCACAGCCATTGCTGTCTTCTCCCATGTCCAGGGTTCTATAGACTGTACACATGTGGCCATCAAGGCACCAGCAGGTGAGCCCAGTGCCTTCATCAACAGGAAGGGCTTCCACTCCATGAACGTGCAGATAGTGTGTGACCACAGGATGCAGATTCTACAAGTCTGTGCAAGGTACCCAGGCAGCTCCCACGACGCCTACATCCTCAGACACTCCCAGGTGCTGGGGCTCTTCAGTGCTCCAGCCCGGCTAGATGGATGGCTGCTGGGTGACAAGGGCTATCCCCTCAGAAGGTGGCTCATGACGCCTCTCCACCATCCAAGAACAGAAGCTGAGCAGCGGTACAATAGGAGCCACAGCTCCACAAGGGCTGTGGTGGAGAGAGCCATCGGTCTTCTCAAGATGCGCCTCCGATGCCTGGACCGCTCAGGGGGCGCACTCCAGTACCCCCCAGGTCGTGTATCGGTGATAGTGGATGCATGCTGTGCTCTGCACAATTTGCGCTGGAAAGGGACGATGAAGGTGTTGACGCAGTGTCTGTGGCTGCACACGATGAGTCCAGCACTGAGTCTGAGGGTGAGGAAGCACAGGGCAATGCTGAGGGGGTAGACACTGGGACTACACCAAGGGGCAGGGAGGGACACATTAACCCAATGAACCTTCAGCTCACTCCACACACATGGATCAGGAGGACCAGCATTGCCTGGCACTTCCATACTCAGCCCTAACTGCTACATCAGCCACTTCATCAGCTGCAACTAAGGGCTTTGGACATAAACCTCAATGTCCACTCAAAGACTCATGACATGTCTGTAAAACATACAAATGCAGAACAAAGGAGCCACCCTCAGCCATGGTAACACACCTGGCCTTAATTTTCACCATCAGGAGTTCTCACAAAGTCAAAACAAACCATTTTTTAGGCATGAACAAATAATAATTCCCTAATCTTGGGCCAACACAAAAGCACCATTGAGAAACCCGTGATGTGCCTAAAGTGCCTTATGTTTACATTTACAGGTGCTACATTTTGGTGCTGCCCCCTCGCTGAGCCAGCCTGCTGACTCTGCTGTCCTGTTGGCATTGATGACCTTGGTGGTCATCCTCTGGCCCATGGAGTCTGTGCTGGCCCATCGCCTGGGAGGGAGTTGCCAGTTCCACAGTTGGCATCTCCCCAGTTGCTGCAGCCTCACCCAATGAAGCAGTCACTGGGTGAGGGGCAGAGCAGCTGTTGCCCTCATCCGGAATGCCCTGAGAGGAGCCCACAGATACGACAGGCAGCTGCTCCGCCAATATGAAGTCGTCCCAGACCTCCCTGCTCAACTTCGATGGATGGGTACTGAGCTGGGAAGCTTGAAGCCCACACTATCTCCCACACTGGCACCGACCAGCTGTGGCCAACGCCGCTGTAAGGGCTTGCCGGTCCAAGCGTAACCCCAGGAGAAGCTGCTTGTTCTCCTGGAGGAGCCTCTCTATGACAGTCGCCACTCTCTCCATGGAGGAAGCCTGACGCTCTGCCTTGAGGCTCATTTCATCAGTGATGCTCCGCGTGGACTCCTCCACCACAGACACAAAGTGAAGCACAGTCTCATGCAACACTCCCAGATGCTCCCACACACCCGGCCGCATTTCCTGCAGCTGCTGCATCGCGGATGACTCCAGAGGGACATCATCAGGCACCGACTGAGCACGTGCCTGGTCCCCTGCAGTCCTCTGACTACTGGTGCCCTGGGCACTCTCTGTCTCTGCCAGCTCCTCCAGTGATTGTGATGTGCCCTCTTCACTGTGCCCCGGGACACTAGTCAATGCTGCAATGCCCACCGAGGTGCTAGTGTCTGCGCTGGTGCCTGCCTGGCAGAGATGGTGTGACGCTGGTGACAGTTGACAGCCCTCAGGTGTGAGAGGGGGCATCTGCTGCTGGCCATGCTCTGATGTTGTTTAAATGATCAACAATGACAGTGGATCAGTTAGTGTGCACAGTGACACACTTCATCCCTTTCCCCCTGGCTCATTATGTGCTTCCAGAACCAATGGACACGAACATTGGTGGGTTGGCAATTAGTCAGGAGGATATCCTTACATTACAGGGGGATATAGACGGGCTGGTCAGATAGCCTAAGAAATGCCAAATGGAATGTTATGTGGATAAGTGTGAGGTGATGCACTTGGGCAGGAGAATCAAGGTACAGGAATACATGAGGAATGGTAGGACCCTGGAAAGTAAGGAGGATCAGAGGGACCTTGCTGGGCATGTCGACAGGCCCGTTAAGATAGCGAGACAGGTACATAAGGTGTTTCAGAAGGTAAATGACATACTTGCCTTTATTAGTCGAGGAATAGAATATAGGAACAGGGCAGAAAATACTGGCTAGGCCACAGCTAGATTTCTGCATGCAGTTGTGGAATGCGCTTCACGGGAGGGATGTGATTGGAGTGGAGAGAGTGCAGAGGTCACTGACCAGGATGCTGGCTGGGCTGGAGAGTTGGAGTTATGAGGAGACAGAGCATTGACTGGGGATATTTCCCCTGGAGCAGAGGAGATTGACGGGTGACATTATTGAGATTTATAACATTATGAGGGACATAGATAGGGTCAACAGAAAGGAACTTTTCCCCTTGGCAGAGGAATGGGTAACCAGGGGGCATAGATTTAAGGTAAGGGGCATGAGGTTGACAGGTGAGGTGATGAGGAACTCTTGCACACAGTAATGTGGGATGCACTGCCTGAAAGGGTGGTGGATGCAGAAACCCTCCTAACCTGTAATAAATATGTGGATGTGCAGTTGCGATGCCATGGTATACAAGGCCATGGGGATAGTGCTGGGAAATGGGATAAGACGACTTTGGAGGGTGCTTGACGTGCACATCTTCGAAGGGCTGAGGGACCTTTGTCTATGACCCACACGTCTGACTCTATCAGTCTGTGACCGAGCAATGTCGCAACAATAACGATTCAAACAATCATCAGCGCTATGGATGGTGGGAGGACAGAGCGGATCTCACTGCTGACCTCAAATACCTGACCGTTCCAGCCCAGCCTCACTGACACCAGTTGACCTAGGTGCCTGCTACCTCTCAAGATCATGGGCCTCCTGCTCGAAACAGCTTAAAATCATGAGCTGGGCCACAAACACTCACACGCATTGTGATCATTCTTCGCCTGAGAAACAGAGAAGACCATTCACTGGGGCTAATCGCACATGGACTCTGCGCACGCACACCACACCCCAACCACAGTGGCCCATCTCCCCGCTACTGCTGATCACTCACACAAAGATAGTACGCCTGCTCCCAATCCCCCCCACCCCCAATGGCCACCTTGGACACATTGTGTGTCCATCACTTTAGGAAACACATGGTCTTAGCGCCCATGGCAAGGAGGCAAAACTAGGTGCAGCGTCAAGGCCAGCAAATGGTTTTTGGCCACAAAACCATGAGGCTCCCCTTCCACCATCTCATCACTGTGAATAGGACAAGTGTTGGAATTATGAGTATGTGCCAAGCTGCATCTCCTAGTCATGTGTGACTAAGAGCTACACATGGTGCAGGGGAGAACTCATCTCCTCATGAACTACTCAGGCTGATCTAAGCCTGGGCACTATCAGCTTATCCACCCAGCGTACGAGAAATGCCCAATATGATTCAATGCAGTCACGACAGTAAGACTTGTGGTGGGGGGGGGGCCTCAAAGGCTAAGGCTACCTGCTGGGTTAAATGCCCAATGCCAACATGAGCTCACCCTTCCAGAGCGCAACAAATCGTTGAAGCACTTACAACACTGGACCCAGATGCACTGCACCACATCGTGGGAGCTCGCCACCTCCATCACCTCCTCCCAGGCACGTTTGGTCATGTGGTGGGGGCCTCCTCTTCCCATCCTGGGGGACCAACACCTCCCGCCACCTCCTCAAGGAGGGCAGCAAGGCAATCATCAGAAAAATGAGGTGTGCATTGGCCCCCCGCTGGCCTACCCTGCAGCCTGGCCCTGCTCCTGGGGCTGACCCTGCAGCCTGGCCCTCCTCCTGTACCAGACCCTGCAGCCTGGCCCTGCTCCTCGGGCTGACCCTGCAGCCTGGCCCTCCTCCTGTACCAGACCCTGCAGCCTGGCCCTGCTCCTGGGGCTGACCCTGCAGCCTGGCCCTCCTCCTGTACCAGACCCTGCAGCCTGGCCCTGCTCCTCGGGCTGACCCTGCAGCCTGGCCCTGCTCCTGTACCAGACCCTGCAGCCTGCCCTGCTCAGCCAAACCCCTGCGGTGTGACCAGGAAGTGGCAATTGTCACCAGCCTACAGGTGGCTGCCGGGCCTTATAAACAGGCTCCCTGGTCGCCATTGGACCCAGGGGTCTGTACACGCCCACCGCAGTCCGCACACTCCCGCCATCCACGGGAGTCGGAGATGTGCTGGGCCGGCCTTAATTGGCCGGCCCGTGCAAAATGGCGGCTTGGCCCTGATCGCGGGCGCCGATCAGGTCCACACCCACCCACGGCTGCTCATGCTCCGCTCGCCCGACAGGTAGAAATTAATTAAATAATCTGTTTTAGTGATGTCAGAATTCCCCTGCCATTCTTCAAGTAGTACCATGGCATCTTTTATGTCCACCTGAGAGAGCAGAAGGGGCCTCTCTTTCATGCCTCATTGAAAAGACAGCACCTCTGACAGTGCAGCACTCCGTCAATACTACACTGGGAATGTTAGCCTAGATTTTGTGCTGAAACCTCTGCAATGGGATTGAACCTACAACCCTCTGACTCTGAGGTGCGAGTGCTACCCACTGATCCATGGTTGCAAAGCCTAGCTGATATAATCCAAGTGATTTAAAATCTTCCCAAGTAATTTTACGCTTACTGTTTTAAATCCCAGCGTGTGAAGTCTTCAGGTATAACATACAGCATCAATTAACAATGACAATAATTGATAGAATGCGGCCAATTGGTATAGTCATAGGTATTAGTAACTGATTGTCAGTAAGAAATTATTTCAGCATGAAGGCAACATGCTTTTTATTTGACGTTCTAACCTCTCCTGTCTCTATGTATTAATTTCAGAGTTGTACCAGCATTGTTGTACTCACTGTCTAAATTCATTTGATCTAATTCAATTTACATGCAGATTTATCACTGACACTTTCAAAGTCACCCATCTGTTAGCTATATTGATTACTTGCAAAGTTTCATGCAGGCTGCCATCCATTACCTAGTTTAATGGCATTAGTCAACGGGTTGAATAATGTGTTTGTTCCACGTGCAAATTGCTGACACCAGGAACTTAGGTAATTCATTCCCCGAAACTTTTACGAACATGGTCCACTTATGGGATCCATTCCCACGGTCACCTTACCTGTTGCACCTTTCCAACAATGTGAAAGGTTGGCCAATGTTAAACCTGCACAATGAAACATCCAACGTTATTCTCGAGAACAAAGGCCGCTTTTGTCTTGTAACAAACCAAAAACATTCTTCTTACCCGCCGGATTCTGTCTCTCAGTTTAAATGTGTGTTAGTGTCACTTTCAAATAGGTGGGCACAATTCTGAATTGTTAATGGCCGTGAAGCAGTCCACAGTTTTATTCCAGTCGTCCTAAATGGATGATGGTTTACCCATTGTAAGCCTCAATAATATCAACACAGGCAGGTGTTATCTTACTATGGAGGGGAAGGAATTCCAACTGAATAAAATTATCTGCTCAACTCAATCCCCAAGGCCATGTGCAGTTCCTGAATCATCGCAGTAGGGGAACCCCAGTCTTGCCCCAATCAAAATTAGGTCTCTCATATGTTGGTTTGTCCTGTTTTAAGTTCAGTGGGCCTAGAGGTTTGGAAAGAGCTGTCCGTCGTTGCCTCACTGGCCCTCCAAGGGGCCCAGGAATTGAAGCAAGCAAAACCCAGGAGAAATATCACAGCCGCATTAAAAACAAAACTGTGTTTCCTTTTATTCCCTTTGAATGCCTTGGTTTACTAGCTATTGTGTGTCAGCCATAGCTCAATGGTAGCACTCTTGCCTCTCAGTCACACAGTTCCAGGCTCAAGTTCTCCTCCAGCCCTTGAGCTGTAAAATCCAGGCTGACACTCCAGCGCGTACTGAGGGAGTGCTGCACTGCTGGTGGTGCCATCTTTCAAGTAAGACCTTAAATCAAGGCCCCATCTGTCTGGGCGGGTGTAAAAGATCCCATGGCACTATTTTGAAGAAGAGCAGGGGAGTTAGTCTGGTGCTCTGGCCAATCGCTCAATCAACATCACAAAAAACAGGTTATCTGGTCATTATCACATTGCTGTTTGTGGGAGCTTGCTGTGTACAAATTGACTGCTACATTTCTTACATTACAACTGGGGGGGGTACACTTCTGAAGTACTTAACTGGTTGTAAATGACTTTGAGATGTCTAGTGATTGTACAGCACAGAAGGATGACATTGGCTCACTGAGTCTTTGGAAGAGCAAAGTTGAAAGGGTTGGATGGAAAGGAGAGGGAGGAGACTTGGGGGGGACATCAACCTGGTGGGCCATGGCCTTTTTCTGTGATGTAACATTAAGAAGAATCCCACCCATGTTGCTAACTTAACTTTCTATTGCAAAGAGTGAATAACCTGTCCTGCATCATCTGCACCATGTTTCCAATTCACTGCATCATCATTGCTGGCAATTGGCTGGGTGACGTTAAGGTAAGTTGAAAGGTCATGTAAGATGATTCAAGGGAAGTACAACCATGCAGCAACATTCGCTTCAGAACATCCAGCGAGGATTGTGTGGCACTTTGGTGCACTTTAAAACCAGAAGATTAACACCTGACTATGTCATACAGAGCACAGGATGTGGACTTCACCATTTGGCAAACAGTGACACGCCAGCGACGCACTGCTGGTTGGTTTTTGTTTAAATGTTTTATCCAGATAATAATAATGACCCTGATTGACATCCTTGTTTGTGTCACGGCTACTGATGAATAGAACAAATTAGCCATGGAGCGTGAGCAGAACCCAAAGGACTCCTTTTAGTCAGTCATTGTAGCTTTAGTTGAAGCAATTCGGAAGCATAAGAGAAGCATTCCCTAGACAATAAGAAAAAATTGCAGCTAATGAACTTGTGTCTGTTGAAATAATAGCTCGTGGGCAGTCACTGTTGTCAAGGGCATTAGTGACCTTTGGGAAGAGCAAGATCTGCAACTGAACAACTCTTTTGCCTCAAATGGTACTTGTGCAGGCAAAAAGTCATTAAGTTAATTTTAGAAAACCATCTAATGACATTCTTTGCAGGAATAAAGCTTCAGGGAAATTGATCTTTTAACAAAATGTGAAAAATATTCCATAAAGAACTGTATGGGGTATTTTGATTCCATTTCAGCTGGCTGGCAAGTCTTTCAATGAACGATTATATAAGATATACGACACAGAAACAGGCCATTCGGCCCAACCAGTCTATGCTGGCATTTATGCTCCACTCAAATCTCCTCCCATTTTCCTCATCTAAATATATCATTGTAACCCTTTACTCCCTTCTCCCTTACATGCTTATCTAGCTTCCCCTTAAATGCATCTATAATATTCACTTCAACCAACTCCTTGTGGAAGTGAGTCCACATTCTCACCGCTCTCTGGGTGAAGAAGTTTCTTCTGGATTCCTGATTGGATGTCTTGGTGACTACCTTACACTGATGGCCTCCAGTTAGGCTCTTCCCCTCAAGCGAGATGGAAAATCCGGAGAGGCAGCCAAAAGTCCATTGACTTTGGGCAGGAATTTGTGGTGGGGGAAACTGGAAAATCCCGCCCATTGCCTCCGTGTCCATACTATCAAAACCTTTCATAATTTTGAAGAGCTTTATTAGGTCACATCTCAGCCTTCTTTTCTCAAGAATTTGTTTAATATCCCATGGGACAATTTGGGAGGATGGTACGAGGTTTCTGCCCATCGGCAAAGCCAGCATTAATCGCTCAACATCTCATTGCTGTTTGTGGGAGCTTGCTGGGCACAAATGGGTTGTTGTGTTTCTTACATAACAGCAGCGATTACACTTCAAAAGAATGTCATTGGCTGTGAAGCGCTTTTGGGCATCCTGAGGATGTGGAAGGCTCTATGTGAATGGAATGTCTCCTTAAACCAGCATCAAATTTCCAGGAGATGCAACGACAATTTCTTTCTCAATAGCATCCCACTCAGCAGAGTAAGGATTCGTGTTGAATCACACAAGTCAAAGAGATGGATTACAGTCCCAATCAGGGATTGTCTCTGCTCTGTGCTGGCTCATGTCCAGGCTGGTTGGCATTACATTGATGTGTCCTGGAGGCTGATAGGTGACCTGTTGATACTGTCAGCAGTGTTTATTCTGCAAAGTTCTGCTAGTGATCTGACAATACCTTGATTTATCAAGGACTCATGTGTTGCTAGAATGACATCAATTGGTTCTATTGCTGAGTATCAAGCGATAGATTTTTTTTAGGATTGCTGTTGAATAAATGCAACAAGGAAATAAAGCCATAATCCATCATTCTTCTTTTATTGAGGTGGAGGTTTTGGCTTTAAGCGTTTACTGTGTTTTCTCGCTCAACCACTGAGAATTGTAATTTCACATCAGAGAAACAGACCTGACCCTGGTGAGTAGTTCCTGTCTCGGGAAATCACTTCATTTCAGTAAATAAAAGCTTTTTAATCCTCAAATGTACAACAAACAAACACACACACACAAAAATCCTGACACACTCTCAAAACGCACCAGTACACCCACAAGACCACACATGTACACACACACTTGTACACACTCACAAATACACACACATGCCACATTGCTACACTCAGAGGCTCACACACACACAAACAGTAACACAAACCCCAAACTCGCTTAGGCCCACACACTGAACCAGGAATGTGATGTTGTTTCTCAGTCACAGTGACACAGGAGAAACGCACCACGGGAGCAATAAAAGCAAAAAGTGCAGTCAGTGCGCGCCCTGCACTGGTGAGAGGTATCTTTCAGTTCCTCCTTCCAGGCACTGACTGATCTGCTGTGTATTTCCAGCGGTTTCTGTTTTTATTATAGATTTCCATTTTATTTTACCGCAGGGTATTGGTGATACATACACATTCTTTGTATGAGACCCCTGCCTCTATCTTTACAGAGACCTTGATTTCTTTAAGATAAACGGGTGTTAAAACAATAGGTGGAGGAATGTCATGTGACCCTGTTGTGTTTGACCATTAATACAGCAACAGTGACTTGTAGTTAATGAGTCGCTTGGATCATGAGTAACTGGACAGTTGTTGAGAACTTGATATTTTCTACTGGAAGACAAGGAATGATCTCATTTAGCAACGATTGACTTACTCCAGTTACCTTCAGTTTGAAATGCTTCCTGTCAGCTGCAGTTTTTCAGACAAGATGGCTAACCTGTCCAGAATTGTTGCAGTGATTAAATGTGATACGTAACATAGTACCAGCTCCAAGCCACATAAACACTAGATATCTGTCACTCGTAACTTATCCCTGCAATAGCTTCCCCATTCCATTCATTCTCACCAACTTCCCTTGTGCTGTGACTTTACAACTTTCCTTTACTTCCAAATCCCTCCTTGGCCTTGCATCACTCCTCCTCAATTCTTTCAAACCTTGGTATATTGAGTGTACGTCCCTCCCTGCTCCACCGCTCTCACTAGAACCCACCGGCCCCCTCCTCTCAACTGCTGCAGCCCCTCCTGAAAGACCATGGGACACAGTTTCTGCTTTGGGAACAACTGGGAAATTGGTTCAGTAACAGTTCAAGTTTCCTCCAAAAATTAATTTGCATAGTCACAAAAGAAGGAGGACGACTTGCATTTATCTACCTCCTCCCATGACTACTAGACAACGAAAAGTGTTTTACAGCCAATGAAACGCTCTTAAAGTGTAGTCTTAGTTGCAATGTACGAAATACGGCAGCCAATTTGCGGACAGCAAGCCCCCACAAAGAGCAATACGATAATGAACAGTTAATTTGTTTTTAGTGATGTTGGTTAAGGGATAAACATTGAATGCAGGACATTGAGGAGAGGAGAACTCATCTACTCCGTCTCAAATAGTGTAGCCTTTTCTGCCCACCTGAGAGGGCAGACAGAACTTTGGTTTAACATCTCTTCTGAAAAACAGCACTTCCGCCTGTTCAGCACCCCTGCAGTACTGCACTAGAGTGATAACATGATTTTTGTGCTCAAGTACTGGAGCGGGCCTTGAACCTGGAACCTCGTGTACAAATGTAAAATCACGAGCCGATGCAAGCAGTGCAAGAAAAGGCAATGGTTTCTCTTCTAGTCTTTCCAGTAAAAAGTATTCCTTGTCTAAGAATGGGAATCATCTAATTAATACTGAAATTTGGTTTATCACCAAAAATTGAGCATTTTTAATAAAGAAATGCAGTCCTCCACCTATGAGTAACGGGATTTGAAATCAAATGAAAATTAATTTTAAAACTATTACACTGAACCATTTAATACTTTCATTCATGCACACTTAGCTTTTTAGTAAATTAAATATTTTGATGTGAAAAAATATTTCAAAGGTGCGAACTCAAGCTTGTATGCATAAATAATGAACAAAATTTGAAGAGTCTCCTCAAACCTGTTCCAATCGGTGGAATCTTCCGATTTTGACCAGGGGTCGTGCTTAGAGTTTGTGGGGTGTGACCTGTTCCAGGTGAACTGAATCCTGAACCAGCAGAAAAGCTGGTGGAAGCACGTAACTTATGTTTAATATTCCTCAATGCTTTACACTGTGCGCGCCAATTCTGTCCTGATTACTGGCAGAATTCAGTCACAGGCTGTAATTTCTCTTCCTTTTTGAAAACTTATTCACGGGATTTGGGTGTCGTTGGCTGGGCCCAGCATTTATTGCCCATCCCTAGTTGCCCTTGAGAAGGTGGTGGTGAGCTGCCTTCTTGAGCCGCTGCAGCCCATGTGGTGTAACTCTTTCGAGTACAAACTCGTTTCCATCTGTTTCAGATGAAGTTACATTGTTTCATAGTTTTGCCATTGTGAGATTTGAACTCTTGATCTGGGGGTTACAAACCCAGTACCATAACCACTTGGGTACACCCACAGTGCTGTTAGGGAGGGAGTTCCAGGATTATGAACCAACGACAGTGAAGGAACGGCGATATATTTCCGAGTCAGGATGGTGAGTGGTTTGGAGAGGAACTTGCAGGTGGTGGTGTTCCCATGTGTCTGCTGTCCTTGTCCTTCTAGGTGGTAGCGGTCGTGGGTTTGGAAGGTGCTGTCGAAGGAGCCTTGGTGAGTTCCTGCAGTGCATCTTGCAGATGGTATACACTGCTGCTACTGTGCGTCGGTGGTAGAGGGAATGAATGTGGAAGGTAATGGATGGGGTGCCAATCAAGCGGGCTGCTTTGTTCTGGATGGTGTCGAGTTTCTTAAGTGTTGTTGGAGCTGCACTCATCCAGGTAAGTGGAGAGTATTCCTTCATGCTCCTGACTTGTGCCTTGGAGATGGTGGACAAGCTTCAGGGAGTCAAGAGGTGAGTTACTCGCCGCAGGATTCCAAGCCTCTAATCTGCTCTTGTAGCCACAGTATTTATATGGCTAGTCCAGTTCAGTTTCTGGTCAATGGTAACCCTGGGATGTTGATATTGTGGAATTCGGCAATGCTAATATTATTGAATGTCATGCAGAGAGGGTTAGATTCTCTCTTATAAAAACAAAAAACTGCAGATGCTGGAAATCCAAAACAAAAACAGAAATACCTGGAAGAACTCAGCAGGTCTGGCAGCATCGGCGGAGAAGAGCACAGTTGACGTTTTGAGTTCTGTTGAAGGGTCATGAGGACTCAAAACGTCGACTTTGTTCTTCTCCGCCGATGCTGCCAGACCTGCTGAGTTTTTCCAGGTATTGCTGTTTTTGTCTTAGATTCCCTCTTTTTGGAGATGATCATTGCCTGGCACTTGTATGGTGTGAATACCCCTTGCCCATTGTCCTGTAAAAGTTGGGATATTTGTGAAAGGTCTCAGTATAAATTTAATTTTACTGAACACTGGTGTTTCTTCCTCAGGTGTTGGTTTTATTGGATTTTAATCTAGAGTTTCCACACTCTTTTTACGTTAGTAAAGAGTGCATTTTCAATTGCCATTGAAAACTTGGCAGACACCCAAAGGCTGCCACAAACCTTCAATCTAAATTAGCCTTCTCAATCAGAGGTAGCCTTTTGCGGCTGAGCATAGCCCTGAGGGATGTTTTAGAGTTATTCCTGGAACAACAGGAGCTGCACACCCTGAGATGTGGGAACTGACTCAATCCTTAAAGAAAACAGAGATAAAAACAAAAAAAAACTGCGGATGCTGGAAATCCAAAACAAAAACAGAATTGCCTGGAAAAACTCAGCAGGTCTGGCAGCATCGGCGGAGAAGAAAAGAGTTGACGTTTCAAGTCCTCATGACCCTTCTCGAACTCAAGTTCTGTCGAAGGGTCACGAGGACTCGAAACGTCAACTCTTTTCTTCTCCGCCGATGCTGCCAGACCTGCTGAGTTTTTCCAGGTAATTCTGTTTTTGTCTTAAAGAAAACAGGGTTGTTTTCTTCTAAGTGGTCACATAAAATTGGTAAAACTCCAGACAGAGTTATGAGATACGGTTATAATCACAATGGCAAGCTTGTTTCAGTGGTTTCACTCATGCCTCTCCGTCACAATCTTATCGACTCAAAGCCTTGAGCAGGTAATCTAGGCTGAGGCTCCCAGTGCAGTACTGAGGGAGAGCTGCTCTGTTGGAAATGCCGTCTTTTATATGAGATGTAAAACTGAGGCCCTGTCCGCCCTTTCAAGGTGGATGTAAAAGACCCCATGGCAGCGAAGAAGAGCAGGGGCTTTTTCCTCCGTGCTGTGGCCAACATTTACCCTTCCACCGACATCACTTAAAAACAGGTTGTCTGGCCATTATCACACTGCTGTATGTGGGGTCTTGCTGTGTACATTACATTGTAACCATGGCTACATTTCGAAATGTACTTCATTGGCTGTGAAGTGCTTTGTGGCAGCTTGGGGCTGTGAAAGGACGATGCCTGGTTTTTAATGTTGCCTCTGAAACACCTTGGCCTTCAGCAGTGCTGCAGCGGGAGTGTCGGCCTGGATGTCATGCTGGAGTCTCTGGGTTGGGAGTATGAAACCAAACCCTCCCACCTCAGAGGAGGGAGTGCGACCCACTGAGACACAGCTGCCAACTTGAGGTACCGATACCTGGAAAGAGAGCGCTTGTGACATTTGTGATAGCTCTCACGCACCACACGTTAGCAAGGGGGGCTCTGATCTGAAGCAAACAGAAGCAAGCAGCTTGCTGAAACGCTGTGCCCTCTCCAGAGTAGCCGTGTTTGAATGCCAAAACTTTAACCTGGAAAGATCGGACAGTATGAGTTAATAAAAGATTGTTTGATTTTCTTTGCTGGGATTAAAAATTCAATTTGGGAACCCAGATTAGTGTTAATCTATTTCAAATTACTTGCTGAGAAGAATTGTAAACTATTAACATAAAAAGTGAATTAAACTTATTGCATTTTGTCAATCAAAAGTAAGCAGTTTCCCCAAGAAAGGATTGCCTCATGTCCCGAGTTTGTGCCATTACTGAATGTTTCAGGAAGAACGTAAATAAATCGCTGGTTTAGTTACAATCCTTAGTGTTCAGAGCACTGGTGAAGTTTCAATCGTGTTTCTTCCCAGGATATTGTTTTTTTGGGGGGGTTTTAATCTAAAGTTTTCCCTTGCACTGTTTTTATTTTAGTAAAGAGGACATTTTTCAATTGTCATTGAAAAAAATAGCAGACACCCAAAATGGGCTATATGCAACCAACCACCTAATGGCAGAGTTACTGTTGTCATGGAGGCAAATGTAGTAGATCTTACACGTGTGGCAAGATCCAGTGAATGGCAATGGGCTGAATAGCCAGCGGGGTTAAAATTAGTCTACAATAGTAATGCAAAACAGACTCATAGACAATTGCTGCCTGGTTTAAGCCATGAGACATTCTCTTTTCTAGTTTGCGCAGAGCCCTTCACACTACTGGCACTGACCAATTCCCCCCAACAACCCCCCCACCCCGCACCCTCCCACCCCCCCTCCCCCTCTCCGCCGTCCATTAGCTTTTGCTTGACGGAGGATCGTAAGACCATGACACTTTGTTAGTCTTCTTCCAAAAAGTGATACAGAAGATCCAACGTCCGACTGAACAAGTGGACAGGGACTTGGATTAACAACTGGCCACCGTGTGATCGGGTCCTGGGGGAATGTTGGAACTAGCTGGCTTTTCAAATCAAGAGTGAAGGGGCAATCAGTTGTGTCACACTGACCCTTAACCCCCCCGAAGGATAATATCCTAGGTCATACAGTTATCCTTAAAAAAGTTTAAATCACTATAGTGTTAATCACCATTGAGCATCCCTGCACTAATCACTGTACTTCAAAAAAATGCATGTTTACAGCATGAAAAGGGTATTAGCGCAGTGAATAATCTCCCACTGTGGCTTGATTTGGATCTGAAAGGAGCCAGCTCCAATCGGGAGAGGTGGGATTATTTGTATCACTCTTTCAAAGAGCTAGCACAAGCAAGATGGGCCAAATTGACAGGTTCTTCTGAATTAGGATATGGGTGACTTAATAACGTCTAATTTGCTTGTCGGGAATATGCCCAGGAGGTTGAGAGAAAGTGAAGTTTGGGCAGGGAGGTGGGAACCTTAATGTGTGCTCAATGACTTAACATCATCCTAAAACAGCAGATAAAGAAACTGCCAATGAACAGATTAACCATTTATACAGCACGCCAGTGGCTCAGTGTTTGTTAAAGTAAAAAGCAAAAAACCTGCGGATGCCGGAAATCCAAAACAAAAACAAAAATACCTGGAAAAACTCAGCAGGTCTGGCAGCATCTGCAGAGAGGAACACAGTTAACGTTCTGAGTCTGAATGACCCTTCAACAGTTTGGACTTGAAACGTTAACTGTGTCCCTCTCCGCAGATGCTGCCAGACCTGCTGAGTTTTTCCAGGTATTTTTGTTTTTGTTTTGTTAAAGTAAATACTGAGTCAGAATAATCATTGATTAACAGAATCACCAGTAAACAACAAGACTCACTCTCCTCTGCTTTCCCTTTCAGCCAATTGCAATACAGTACTGTCAGCAGACTAAATAGCAACATACCTGGAAGAGATAGGATATTTCTCTCCTAATTCCATAGACACACAGACTTCAGATCCTTGATGGTGAGAGATCAGCTAGAAGGGGCTATTCCATTACAGATTTACACTGCCCTGAAATCATGGTATGCTGTATAAATGGTTAATCTGCTCATTGGCAGTTTCTTTACCTGCTGTTTTAGGCTGATGTTATGCCATTGGCCGGGAAGTCTTTGGAGCAGTCTCACTCCGGCAGTGTTACCCAATCGAGTGTTTCAGCTGTAGCTATAGCACTCTTCTCTTTGAGTCCAAAGGTTCTGGGTTTAAGCCCCTCAACAGAAACTGGAGTAATCTAGGCTGATCCATCAGTGCAGGGCTGAGGGAGTGCTGAAATGTCAGTGACCCTGTCTTATGATGATTGGATGTAAAACTATCCCGTGGCATTACTTCAAAGAGCAGGGGAACCCTGGCAAAGATTTATCCAACATCATAAAAAAAAAAACAGGTGAAGTGATTATTTATCCCATTGCAGTTTGCGGGATCTTGCTGTGCTGCTGTTTGTACAATACAAGAGTGCCTAATTCAAAAGCACTTCTTTGGTTGTGAAACATATTGGGATAAAAACAGAAAATGTTGGAAAAATTCAGCAGGTCTGGCAGCATCTGTGGAGAGAGGGAAACAGTTAACATTTCGAGTCCGTATGACCCTTCATCAGAGCTTGAAGCATTTTGAGACGTCTCAAGGTTTTGTAAGGTGCTATATAAATGCAAGTCTTTTCATCTTTGTACACAGAAGTTCAAGGATCTCTCAGAGTTTAATTGTTCGGTTAAGGAAATCTGGAATGTTCTTGATAGTGTAAGTTTGCAGCTGATTATCAGAACCTCAGGAGATTGTTCCGCATCGATAACAAAATGTGACAATTGAAGCATTGGCAAATACTAAAATAATGTTGTTTTGAGGTAGATCATTGGTCAGCTTATCAGTTTTAGGGGTGGAACTTGAACTCATATCTCTGGGTCGCTAGTCCAGGCACCTGGATTACTAGCCCAGTAATGTTACCGCTACTCTACTGTCCCAAACCATCAAAGGTCTGAAAGACCCTGTTCCTCGGTGTTGCTTGAGTGCTAAGTGTTGACCAGGATGTTGGGAGAATTCTACTGCAACAGACACTTAAATACCAGAAAAGGAAAATAATCTCAGTCTGCGTGACACCACCATTCATTTCAAGAATCACAATCACGGTGCAGAAGAGGCCCTTCGGCCCATCAAGTCTGCACTGACACGTGGGAAACACCTGACCTACCTACCTAATCCCATTTACCAGCACTTGGCCCATAGCCTTGAATGTTATGATGTGCCAAGTGCTCATCCAGGTACTTTTTAAAGGATGTGAGGCAACCCACCTCCACCACCCTCCCAGACAGCGCATTCCAGACCCTCACCACCCTCTGGGTAAAAAAGTTTTTCCTCACATCCCTCCTAAACCCCCTGCCCCTCATCTTGAACTTATGTCCCCTCGTGACTGACCCTTCAACTAAGAGGAACAGCTGTTCCCTATCCACCCTGTCCATGCCCCTCATAAGAATGCCAAAGAATAACACTTGTACATCATTACAACACACCAAGAGTTATAAAACACTGCATCTTTACCTCACCAGAGCATCACAGGAGGTCTAGTAGCACAACAAGGTCTCACATCAATTATACTCCACATACCAAAAATAAATCAAATAACTAAGCTTAAAATTTCAATCTAAGCTACTCGCTCCTTGTTTCTTACTTTAAAAATAAATCTTTCATTCAATTGAAAAAAGGTTTCTGGACTTATAATTCAAACCATTGATTTTTTAAAAAGAAAATAAAGCAAGTCAGATACTTAAACTTTCACATCTAGTGCCTGAAGTTTACTCCTAATTTCTATTGACCCCTAATTGATGTCAGCAGTTTGCTAGTGATTGCAAATTGCTCGAACCTACATCTGAACAATGGGTTTGGAAGGATGGGCCAGGCCAGCTTCACTATCAAACTTTGAGTCCTTTAAATTTTTGTCCTTGGTTTTACAGCTGACCTGAATTAGGGGCTGTGCCTGATTTATCCCAATTTTGTTGATTTGGTTTTCATTTAAAAGATTATCAAACTTTGAGGTCCCTCTTCCGCGGCTACGTTCACTGCCGGATGTCCCTGGAGAGGGAGCACGCGGTGTCTGCTGACACGCTCGAGGCCTTCCGTGCTCGGTGGGCACCGCGGGGACTGGGGTGTTTTGTTGACCCCTTTAATCACATTTTGATTTAAAGTTTGTAAGGTTCCTTTAAATTTTGTCCTTGGTTTTACGGCTGACCTGAATTAGGGGCTGTGCCTGATTTATCCCAATTTTGTTGATTTGGTTTAATTGTTTTCATTTAAAAGATTATCAAGAGTTCAAATCTCACAATGGCAAACTATGAAACAATGTAACTTCATCTGAAACAGATGGAAACGTGTTTGTACTCGAAAGAGTTACATCTTCTTAAAAAGAAGCTTGGCCTAAATAGCCAAGTGGTTATGGTACTGGGTTTGTAACCCCAAGATCAAGTGTTCAAATCATCAAACTTTGAGCAATAGAAGAGGAGTTCAGTCAGCACAGTATAAAAAAAAAATGATTCCCTTGCAACAAATTATATCCATTTGTTGGGCTTGTTCTGCAGTCATGTCCAAGGCTACGTGATGAAGGACTGTGGCACAGAATGAAGAGACATACTAGCAATAAATGAGGAGAGTCTCACTTAATCCTCCTATTACAATGTACAGCACGCTCCAACTCTGCGTTGTAATGTAGTGGCCAGATTACAGTAAACACTCCTTCTCCCTCTAAGCTTCCTCTAAGGGCCTTGTGAGTTTGTGCCCGATTGTGTGTTTGTACAGATGAATCAATGGTGGCACCATCTCTGCAGATAACCAGGCACGCTGCATGATTATCTGTTGATATAGTTCAACTATTGTAAAAGGTTAAAACGTGATATCTGGAGAGTGCTCCCTTGTAGAGGTGGAGACTTTTAATGTGCCAATTCTCTCAGCATGGGCTGCCACCAGGGAGCCTGTATCTATCGACTGGAAAATTGAAGGTGCAATTACTCCAGACTTTTCATCCATAGCCTCCGTGTGGTTCCCAACTTGCAGAGCCTGTGGCTAAGGTTCCCGACCGACAACATGAGCTCAGAATACAAACCTTTCTGTATTTCCACACACACACACAAAGGCAAATTGATGTGTAATGCAAATAAGTTAGGATAATCCAAAGTATTGCATTTCCAACTCCCAAAAGCAAAGATTGTTATTTTGTGCAATGTTTCACTTACCCTGACTGAATTGACCATTCCGATCGCCAGTCACACACACAGCTTTGTACTTAGTTAACTGTGTGTCATATAAGGGTGTTAAATCCATGTTTTCCCTCAATACCTCAATTATCAGAACATAGGAACTGGAGTAAGCCATTCAGCCCCTCTAACCTGTTCCACCATTCTATTTTATTTGAAAGAACCTTCCAAGCCAATGACATCTACACCTGGAAGGACAAGGGCAGCAGATAGATGGGAACACCACCACCTGGAAGATCCCCTCCAAGTCACTCACCATCCTGACTTGGAAATATATCGGCCGTTCCTTCACTGTCACAGAGTCAAAATCCTGCAACTCCCTCCCTAACAGCACTGTGGGTGTACCTACACCACATGGACTGCGGCGGTTCAAGAAGGCAGCTCACCCACCACCTTCTCAAGGGCAACTAGGAATGGGTAATAAATGCTGGGTCCAGCCAGCGATACCCACATGCCATGAATGAATTTAAAACAAAAAAAAAATTAAATCATAAAATGGATGGAACCAGGTGGGCCTGTGGATTAGATATGGAACTATTTAACTTGCCTTTCTTGTCCTGCCTTCTCCATATTTAAGAAGATTGCTGGAATTGCTAATCCCGTCCCAGTTACTTCTCTTGCTGCATAGCCTAAGGCTCGACTGTGGAACTGGGAGATACGAAGCTTTCAGAGTGAAAAAAAAAGGACAATTTAAAACAGCAACAAAAACTGAATGCATAATGTAAACACAAATAGAGTCACTGGGGATGTTGAGGCCCACCCAGCGAGCAGCAGGCGCTCAGCACCGTCTGTGTGAGGGGGTCGGGGGGCTGGGGGTGGGGGGAAGGAGGGTGAACGCTAACTTCACACAGGCACGCTGGTGTGAGCTGGAAAAGCTCTGTGAGGCACACAGCGGCCTCAGGGAGATGAACAGTACAAAGCGTTAAAAATAAAGATTTTAAAAATGTTATAAAACACGTGTCTCCTCCCCCCCCCCCACCACCCCCTCCTGCGACTCTGTCACGTGAGCAGGGACATGTTATAAATGAAATGTTAAAAGTTTTTACTTTGTTTTTATTTGCTGTTGGGAACCTCATTCTGGCCCGTGGATGAGGTTTCCTGAAAAAGTGCAAAGGCCGCTTGGCCTTTTCGCCTGCACCCCCCACCCCCCACCCGCCCCCACCCACCCCCCACCACCACCACCCGTAATGTTGGACGGGCCGCCAAAAATTTATTTCAAGTATCTTCTTAATGGCCTTAACAAGCCTTTTGATTGTCGGCTGTTTGACTCCAGCGCGTGCCCGCCAACTGAAATATCGCGCGAGCGTGCGATGTCGTCGGGACACTGGCCCAGCTTCATCCTGCACGTGCCCGCCGGACCTGCAAAAAAAAAAACTCTGGCCACGGAATTGCAGGGCACTGAAGGCCGTTCGGCCCATTGAGTCTGTGCGCTGGCTCTACCAAACACTCATCGCCCGTGTCGCGGCACACTTTTCCCCTACAAGTATTGACCCCATCCCCCTTTTGGAAGGCTGCTTCTGATGACAGGTCACCAACCTGAAACATTAATTCTTTCACTCCGCAGCCGCTGCCTGACCTGCTGAGTGTTTCTAGCCTTGGCTGTTTTTATTCTATTTAAGAGCACGTGCAGCATAAAGCTGCTGCTTCCCCTGACTTTGGTATTCTGGCGATTGTCCTGATGAGTGCAAGACAAAAAGCTTCGACAAAGCGTCCTTCTTCAGCCACACTCTAGTTCGGTGCTACCAAACGACGAGAGGTGCACGTTGCTGTTGCTGGGTGTCGAATGGAGTTGCAACCAGCGATTGCTCAGACACATAACCGATGGAGATGCTGCACCAAAACAGCAAGAATTGTGTGTAAAAAAAAAAAATATATGAAAAATCAATATTTGGACAGAAGGGCTAGTTGTTATTGCGGTTGATTCTGGATCTATCTGACTCCCGCGGCAGAGTTTTCAGTTTGACGTGTAGGGGGCAGACACCCACACATCCGTGTGTAAAATGACGGGCGGTGAGGTCAGGCGAGCGTCCCCATGTCACCGGGCGCCATCGCGATATTTCACTGGGCGGCCGCGCGGTGAAGTCCAACACGCGTGTCCGCCATTAACTAACGGGCCGGTTAAGGCCCTTTGGTTGTCAATATTTAAGCACCCGTGCGATCTTCGGGTTGGGGCACGGGCGCAACGGGCAGGCGGGTAAGTGACTTATTTATGAACCTCATCCACGGGCGGGATAAGAGGGCTCAGTGGGGTTGTCAATCTGCCTTGTGGAGTATTTATTACAGAAAGTGTTTTAAACTTGCCAGTGTGATCTGTTGCAATTCAGATCGATTTCCAGCAGCTTTCTCTGTACTTTGAAGCTTCAGCTCAGCTCTCTGCAGTCAGGAATCTTTATCGGGCCTGCAGCTTTCCGAAGGCCTCCATTTAGCCTGGGTATGGGTTCTGACATCTCCACTGGAGGCAGCTCCTCTGAGGAGGAAGGGAGGGCTAGAATAAGGAGGAGGCCAGGAGTGGACAATCAGCCTCCAGGGAAGCCACCTTTGGGAGGCCTGGCGCAGGCACAAGGGGCGCAGGGTCAAGAGGTAGTCCAAGGTGGAAGGGGCTGTAGAAGACGCCACTATCCTGCTGCCAGTGTTTACAGGCGGTGAAGCAGCTACCTCAATATGTCTGAGGTGCAGTGCTGAAGGAGGCTCCGTCTCTCAAGGGAAACAGTCAATTATATCTGACAGATGATTGTCCCTGAGATCTCCCCTAACCGTGTGGGCGGGCACCCCATGCCAGTGGTTCTGAAGATCACAGCTGCCCTCAACTTCTAGGCCTCTGGTCCTTCCAGGGGTCGGTGGGTGACCTTTGCGGTGTCTCCCAATCAGCTGTCCACACTTGTGTCAAGCAGGTCACAGACGCTCTGTTCAGACGGGCATTGACCCTCATCTACTTCCTCTGGGACCAGGCCAGCCAGACACAGTGAGCCAGAGGCTTCACGGCCATTGCTGGCTTCCCCCGTGTCCAGGGTGCTATAGACTGTACACATGTGGCCATCAAGGCGCCAGCAGGTGAGCCCGGTGCCTTCATCAACAGGAAGGGCTTCCACTCCATGAACGTGCAGATAGTGTGTGACCACAGGATGCTGATTCTACAAGTCTGTGCAAGGTACCCAGGCAGCTCCCATGACGCCTACATCCTCAGACACTCCCAGGTGCCGGGGCTCTTCAGTGCTCCAGCCCGGCTGGATGGATGGCTGCTGGGTGACAAGGGCTATCCCCTCAGAAGGTGGCTCATGACGCCTCTTCGCCATCCCAGAACAGAAGCTGAGCAGCGGTACAATAGGAGCCACAGCTCCACAAGGGCTGTGGTGGAGAGAGCCATCAGTCTTCTCAAGATGCGCTTCCGATGCCTGGACCGCTCAGGGGGCGCACTCCAGTACCCCCCAGGTCGTGTCTCGGTGATAGTGGTTGGATGCTGCGCTCTCCACAATCTTGCTCTGGAAAGTGGGGACACAGTGGACGATGAAGGTGTTGACGCAGTGTCTGTGGCTGCACACGATGAGTCCAGCACTGAGTCTGAGGGTGAGGAAGCACAGGGCAATGCTGAGGGGGTAAACGCTGACCTGGGACTACACCAAGGAGGCAGGGTCACCCGGGAGACTTTAATCCAACGAATCTTCAGCTAGCTCCACACACATGGATCAGGAGGACCAGCATTGCCTGGCACTTCCATACTCAGCACCTCAGTGCTACATCTGCCACTTCATCAGCTGCAACTAAGGGCCTTGTACATAAATTTAAATGTTCAAACAAACAGTCATGACATTTTTCTTAAACATGCACATGCAGAACAAAGGAGCCACCCTCAGCCCTGGTCACAGGTCTGATTTTTAATTTTAACATCATATGTTCTCCCACTTGCAAAACAATACTGTAAGCAAGCAAAAAGAAATTGTAAGGACCTAATTTTGGGCCAACACAAAAGCACCAATGAGAAACCCGTGATGTGCTTAAGATGCCTCAAGCTTATGTTTACGTCTTGGTGCTGCCCCCTCGCTGGGAGTGGACCCTGAGCCAGCCTGCTCACTCTGCTGTCCTGTTGGTCTCGATGACCTTGGCGGACATCCTCTGGCCTGTGGAGCCTGTGCTGGCCCCACCTGGGAGGGAGCGGCCAGTGCCACAGCTGGCACCTCCCCAGTCACCGCAGCCTCATCGGATCCCATGGTCACTGGGAGAGGGGCGGAGGAGCTGCTGCCCTCATCCAGAGCGCACAGAGAGGAGCTCACAGAGACTACAGGCAGCTGCTGCACCAACATGAGGTCGGTTTGGACCTCCCTGCTCACCATTGCTGGATGGGCACTGAGCTGGGAAGCTTGAAGCCCACACCATCTCCTACATTGGCACTGACCAGATGTGGCCACTGGCGCTGTAAGGGTTTGACAGTCCAAGCATAACCCCAGGAGAAGCTGCTTGCTCTCCTGGAGGAGCCTGTCCACAAGAGTCACCACTCTCACCATGGAGGAAGCATGGCGCTCTACCTTGAGCCTCATTGCATCAGTGATGCTCTGTGTGGACTCCTCCACCATGGACACCAAGCCAAGCATAGTCTCATGCAACACTCCCAGATGCTCCCACACACTCGGCCGCATTTCCTGCAGCTGCTGCATCGCGGACGAGTCCAGAGGCGCATCATCAGGCACCAACTGACCAAGTGCCTGGTCCCCTGCAGTCCTCTGACTACTGATGCCATGGGCACTCTCTGTCTCTGCCAGCTCCTCCAGCGAGTGTGAAGTGCCCTCTCCACTGTGCCCCAGAACATTAGCCGATGTTGCAATGCCCACCGAGGTGCTAGTATCTGTGTTGGTGCCTGCCTGGCAGAGATGGTGCAACACTAGTAAAACTTGAGGGCCCTCAGGTGTGAGAGGGGGCATCTGGAATTGCTCCTGGTGGACAGACTCTGATGATGCTGAAATGATCATCAAGGACAGTGGATCAGTTAGTGTGCACAGTGACACACTTCATCCCTTTCCCCCTGGCTCATTATGTGCTCTACCTTCCAGAACCAATGGATACGAATATTGGTGGGGTGGCAAATAGTCAGGAGGATACCCTTACATTACAGGGGATATAGACGGGCTGGTCAGATGGGCTGATCAGTGGCAAATGGAATGGAATGTGGATAAGTGTGAGGTGATGCACTTGGGCAGGACAAACAAGGCACCGGAATATATGATGAATGGTAGGACCCTGGGAAGTAACGAGGATCAGAGGGACCTTGGTGTGCATGTCCATCGGTCCCTTAAGGTAGCGGGACGGATACATAAGCTGTTTAAGAAAGTAAATGCTATACTTGCCTTTATTAGCAGAAGCATAGAATATAGGAGCAGGGAGGTAATGATCCAACTGCAGAAAACACTGCCTAGGCCACAGCTATAGTTCTGCGTGCAGTTCTGGAATGCGCTTTCTGGAAAGGCTGTGATTAGAGTGGCGAGAGTGCATAGGAGATTTACCAGGATGTTGCCTGGGCTGGAGAGTTTTAGTTATGAGGAGAGATTGGATAGACTGGGGTTATTTTCCCTGGAGCAGAGGAGATTGAGGGGGGGGACATGATTGAGGTGTATAAAATTATGAGGGGCATAGATAGGGTAGACAGGAAGGAACTTTTCCCCTTTGTGGTAGGATCAATAACCAGGGGGCATAGATTTAAGGTAAGGGGCAGGAAGTTTACAGGGGATGTGATGAGAAACTTTTTCACCCAGAGTGTGTTGGAAATCTGGAACTGACTGCCTGAAAGGGTGGTGGACGCAGAAACCCTTCTAACATGTAATAAGTATTTGGATGTGTATTTGCGATGCCATGGCATACAAGGCCATGGGGATAGTGGTGGGAAATGGGATTGGAAGTCTTCGGAACATGTTTGACCCATGCAACTTTGAAGGGCCGAGGGACCTTTATCTGTGACCCACACCCCTGACTCTATCAGTCTGTGACCGAGCAATGTTGCAACAATAACGATTCAAACAATCATCAGCGCTATGGATGGTGGGAGGACAGAGGGGATGTCACTGTTGGCTTCAAATACCTGGCCGTTCCAGCCCAGCCTCACCGACACCAGTTGACCTGGGTGCCTGGTGCCTTTGAGGCTCCAGGGCCTCCTGTTCAAAGCGGCTTAACCTGAGGAGGTGAACCTGGCTGCCTCCAGTCCTCACACGCTCCAAGGCTTTGTGAGCATCCTTCTCCTGAGAAAGAGAGAAGACTGTTCATTACGGCAAATTGCACATGGACTCTGCATGTGCACACCACACCCCAACCACAGTGGGACATATCAGGCCTCCAGTGCCTCCTCTGCCCGCTACTACTGATCATTCACACAAAGATAGTACGCCTACTCTCAACCCCCACAACGGCCAACTTGGACACATGCTGCGTACATCACTTTAGGAACCACACGGTATTTGCTCCCTTAGCAAGGAGGTGCAACTAGGTGGGGCGTCGAGGACAGCAGATGGCTCTTGGCAACGAGACCTTGAGGCTCCCCTTCCACCATCTCATCACCGTGAATAGGACATGGTTGGAGTTCTGAGTATGTGCTGAGCTGCATCTCCTGCAGGTTGCCCCCAGACTAGACATGTGTGACTAAGAGCTACACATGGTGCAGGGGGAGAACTCATCTCCTCATGAACCACTCAGGCTGATATAAGCATGGACACTATCTGCTTGCCCATCCAGCATACGAGAAACGCCCAACATGATTCAATGCAGTCATGACAGTAAGAATGGGGAGGGGGGCCTCAAAGGCTAAGTCTACCTGCTGGGTTAAATGCCCAATGCCAACATTGTCCTCACCCTTCCAGAGCGCAACACATCGTTGAAGCGCTTGTGACACTGGACCCAGATGCACCGCACCACATCGCAGGAGCTCACCACCTCCTCCCAGGCACGTTTGGTCATGTAGGGGGGCCTCCTCCTCCCATCCTGGGGGACCAACACCTCCCGCTGTGCTGCCACCTCCTCAAGGAGGGCAACAAGGCAGTCATCAGGAAAAACGAGGGGCACATTGGCCCCCCGCTGGCCTACCCTGCAGCCTGGCCCTACTCCTGGGGCTGACCCTACAGCCTGGCCCTGCTCCTGGGGCTGACCCTGCAGCCTGGCCCTGCTCCTGGGGCTGACCCTACAGCCTGGCCCTGCTCCTGGGGCTGACCCTGCAGCCTGGCCCTGCTCCTGGGGCTGACCCTGCAGCCTGGCCCTGCTCCTGGGGCTGACCCTGCAGCCTGGCCCTGCTCCTGGGGCTGACCCTGCAGCCTGGCCCTGCTCCTGGGGCTGACCCTGCAGCCTGGCCCTGCTCCTGGGGCTGACCCTGCAGCCTGGCCCTGCTCCTGGGGCTGACCCTGCAGTCTGCCCTGCTCAGCCGATCTCCTGTGGCCATTGTCACCAGCCTACAGGAGGCTGCCGGGCCTTATAAACAGGCTGCCAGGTCACCATTGGACCCAGGGGTCTGTGCACGCCCACCACAGTCCGCACACTCCCGCTATCCACGGGAGTCGGCAATTACACTGGGCCGGCCTTAATTGGCCAGCCTGTGCAAAATGGCGGCTTGGCCCTGATCGTGCCTGGACCCGGTCTCCCTCCTACAACAGAAAATTCTGTCCCTGGAGCAGAGACAGGATCGGCATCAAACTCAAACAAAAGGAAAAGGGGGAAACTGGAACAGAGTGCAGTTTCATTACTGCAATAGAATCTCAAGTCTAGTTCTCTTCCCTTGTCCAGAGGCTGTTCATCTATCATCCCAATTGGCCAGTTGGTGTAGTGTTTGCACTGATCGAGAATCAAACTAATTTTACCAGCCACCTTACATCTGCTATCCCTACGGGCATGGGTAACAGTCTCTCTTTATTTCCTCAATCTAAACCCTTATGATGAGCGACATGAAAAATTGGGGCTTCTATTCATTAGAACTGCTCGGATTACAGAATGACATAATAGAGCTGCCTAGAATTATGAAAGTTTGGATATGTTATGAAATGGCTGAGGATAAATGCCGAGCTGCCCAAACCCCAGAGGAAAACTTGAAACAGCTGCCAAAATGGTTTTTGCAATTTGCACAGTATGAGGAGAGGCTCTGAAATCAGGAAATGATGTCCCCAACTACTTGTGATGATTTTATAGTAGAGTAAATGTTCATTAAAAGAATAAAGAAAAAAAATTCAATTACACTTGCTTCACACAGTAAACAGTACTCTAAAACAGTTCTTAACTTAACTACCCTCAGAGCTAACCTTCCTATTTTCTGTTCAGCAACTATCCTAATAGATTCTAAAATCGATAGAAATCCAATAATTTTTACCACATGGTGCCTTTTTCCTTGGGATGTCCTCTGAGGCTGACAACCACTAGGTCTTCAAGCCTGGCCTCATTCACACTGTCTCCTGGGAGATCTGACCACCTACCCCCACCTAGGTATCAATATTTCCTTAAATGCATTCCTTCCCTTTGATATCTCCATTGTCTCAACTGGTCTCTTTAGAAATGCTTTCCTCCCAGACTCAGTTAGATTATTCTTTATTTTAGCTCTTAGACTTGTAAAACCAAACTTACCCTGTCTTTATCTTACTTACACTTTTTACAACCTGCATATATCCTCCTCTTAATGAAAACAACTCAGTCCAAAAACACTCCTTTTATTGCTTTATGTAAAACTCTGATTGAAGTTCCTGTTCGTTTATTAACATATCAAAACCACTTCTTACTGTTGATTTTAGACTATTGCAGTCACTCTGACTCTCAATCCAATTGCCATATTTACACCTCCAACAGCCTGTCTTCCAGTACATAAGGAATATGACAGGGTTATTAATAGAAGCAAAATATTACAATTTCTTGTTTTCTTGACACTTAGCAGATAGAAGCAGAGCAATCCTAGTAGCTGAGAGTCCAGAAGGTTAAATGTAAGAGGTTCATGACAGAGAATAGGACAAACCTCCCCACATGGAGAGTTGTGAGACTGTAGGATCCACTCCCAGGATCAGTGATTGTGTTGGAAACTCTATCAGTATTCAAGGTCAGACTGGATAGGTGGAAAAGGAAAGAGTGCTAAAGGGATTAAGGAGCAGGGTGGGTTAATGTGATTCAGACTATTTGTTTACTTGGAGGGTAAATGTTGCCTGGATTGGTTGGGTTGAATGGTCTTTTGATGTGTTGGACTTTCTCTGTATTTCTATGTCTTTGAGATGGGACTATAAAGCCTGCCAGCTGAGCTCCACTGATTCTAATAGCTTATTATCAACGGAAATGAAAAGTTCAGTAGGTCATCGTTTCCATAGTGCTATGAATATCTAGTTCATGGTTCCTGTTAATATTTTAGATAATGTTTAGTTCTGGGAAGATTACTGTTGTGAAGGTAAAATAACTAAAACATTGGCCAGAACACCTAAAAGAAAATGGCAGTTCAGAAGGTTACCCATGTGTGTTTAATGGAGTCAGAACAGAAATGATAGAGCCATAAACAGAAGGTGGGCTTACTTAGCTGGAGAAGTGGAGACCTGATGTCTACACTGCTTGCAAAGAAGTGCAGTCCAGAGATGTTCTGTTTGGGAGGTAAAGCTAAATTAGTTTCAAAGAATTCAGTGAAGCCTGAAAGACTATTTCATCATGGAGATGGGTAGAACTTAAGAAGGTTCTCTGGTTTCAATTTATCCGTGTGTTTGCTGGGAGTGGGGGAAGGGTAGGTTGTTAGTTGCAGTTTGAACCCCATATGGTTTGCAGTTCACAGAGAAGCCCTGGGAGCCATTAGCAGGCTGTAGGCATTTAGGACTCAGAGCAGTTCTGGGCAGATGAGAAGATGGTGGAAGGTCTCTGGTTCCATGCTGGAGAGGGCTGGAGCTCAGCAGAAGCCCTGGGACAAAAACAAAAATACCTGGAAAAACTCAGCAGGTCTGGCAGCATCTGCGGAGAGGAACACAGTTAACGTTTCGAGTTCGTATGACTCTTCAACAGAACTATGGAAAAATAGAAAAGGGGTGAAATATAAGCTGGTTTAAGTGGGGGGTGGGGGTGGGGGTGGGACAAGAAGAGCTGAATAGAGGGCCAGTGGAGATAACCAAAAGATGTCACAGACAAAAGGACAAAGAGGTGTTGAAGGTGGTGTTATTATCTAAAGGAATGTGCTAATTAAGGGTAAAAAGCAGGATGAGCAAGGTACAGATAGCCCTGGTGGGGGTGGGGGGAAGGAATCGAAAAAGGCTAAAAGGTAGAGATAAAACAATGGATGGAAATACATTTAAAAATAATGGAAATAATGAGAAAAGAAAAATCTATATAAATTATTGGAAAAAACAAAAAGGAGGGGGAAAATCAGAAAGGGGGTGGGGATGGAGGAGAGAGTTCAAGATCTAAAGTTGTTGAACTCAACATTCAGTCCAGAAGGCTGTCAAGTGCCTAGTCGGAAGATGAGGTGCTGTTCCTCCAGTTTGCATTGAGCTTCACTGGAACATTGCAGCAAGCCAAGGACAGACATGTGGGCATGAGAGCAGGGTAGAGTGTTAAAATGGCAAGCAACAGGGAGGTGTGGGTAATGCTTGCGGACAGACTGAAGGTGTTCTGCAAAGCGGTCACCCAGTCTGCGTTTGGTCTCTCCAATGTAGAGGAAACTGCATTGGGAGCAACGAATGCAGTAGACTAAGTTGAGGGAAGCGCAAGTGAAAAGTCCTTGTGAGAAGCCCTGGGAGCCATTTATAGCTCGCCACAGCTGGAAGACTGGAGTACAGAGAAACCCAGAGGCAATGCCGGCTTAGTGAAGCTAACGGTCTGCAAAAGAATTGGAATTGAGCTGGTAATTAAAAGCGGGAGTGGAACTTTGTGAACGCAGTCTCAGAAAGAGAGATTGAACCATCGGGAGGTGAGCAATCGTTGAGGCAGTCCAGAAGCAGTGTGGTTTTTGAGGGAATTCAGAGGCTAGATATTCAAAAGTGAAGAGTTGAAATCCCTCGCAAGAGTGACAGAATTTTAATGAGATTTTGTGACTCTCAGTGGTCATTATTATCTGTGTGGGTTGCTGAGAATTCCATGGAATCTTTTTTGGTCATATCAGCCATTTAATGTGCAATGTAGTGTGTTTGAATACAGTTTGCCTGTTAATTCATATTTACCTCATGTTAATTCTGAATGTGAGAGTATAAGATAGGTATTGTAAATGGTTTTACTTTCCTGACTTTGTAAAATAAGGTTTATTTTGTTTGTTTAAAGCGTGGAATCTTGTGCCTTTATTCTCCTAGTGGGTAACTGGGATTTCAGACTAGGCAATCTCAGCAGTCCCCTACAGTGACAAAATTTGTGGGGGCGGCAAAAATCCAAATGAACTATTCATGAAACTACCAAAGTAAACAAACCAGCTACAGCAGTGGGAATGAAAGATCTAGGTCCACTGATACACATCCACATATACTGACATACATAGACATTTCCGTGTACTTACACTGCAGCCATTCCCAAAATTTCACTTAATTCCTCATTCCATTTGTGCAACATTTTTACAATTTTGCACATCTACATGACTATTCCAAAACTGCGAACCAGTAAATATTATCGAAGAACGTGATTGAATCTAGCCCACTCTATCATAATGATTTATTGAGTGTAAATTGCGCATAAAATCATCTAGTAACTGCTGCAGGAACACACAGTATTACATCGTGTGAGCCATATCATACATTATAATGTGTATTTCTTCTAGTACATATCCTGTGAGAAGTGCAGAACTTTGAGGAAGTACAATCAGTATCGGAATATTCCCCTTTTTCATGTAAAATAAATCTGTAATTATAAATGCAGAATTTTTATTCATATTAAAAGTACAACATCCATTTTTGAAAGTTAATCTTGTGTGTGTTTGTGTGTGTGTGTGTGTGTGTGTGTGTGTGTGTGTGTGTGTGGGGAGGGGGGTGGTGCAAGGCTGAAGGTTCACCTAGGTGCCTAATGCCAGTCGTGGGTTCAACTGAAGCATTCAGAAGGGAATTGGAGGGTTGCCTGAAAGGGAACAAGGTGCAGAATGTGAACTCAGTCAGTTGCCCATTGGGAGAGCCGGTGCAGACGTGGTAAGCTGAGTAGCTGCCTTCCGCAACATAACAAATCTGCGATTCTGTGCCTTGGTGGAGAAACTCACTTAAAATAATGAACAAGATCAATATCTTAACAGGAAAGATTTCAGTCAGAGGCCTTTAAGGGACCAGGGCCAACACTTTCCTCATGCGGTTTAATTTTGAGTGGGGAGGGCACCACAGTGTTTGTTGGCCCTTCCTAGTTGCCCTGAGGAGATGATACTGAGTTATCAGGCTTTCTAACGACTGTTTCCACAACTAAGTGGTTCACGTGGCCATTTCAGGAGATATTAACGGTCGACCACATTTGCCAGGATTTTGCGGCAGTAATGATGGCGAAACTATCAGTAATAACCATTACTCCTCTGAATCTGACAGCAACCTCTGGGGCTGGATGTAGGGGGTGCCATGAGTGTATACAGGAGCAAGCATATCTTACCCTCCCACTCAGTCCAGTGACCACACAGAGACTTCAAGATGATTAACGTTAATTACCTTGGGCCGAGACTCCTCTGCCCCACCTAAAAACCTCAGTCAAATCACCCTTCAATCTTGCATATTTCAAGAAATACAAGCCTAGGTTATGCAACCTCACCTCATAATCTAACCTTTGGAGCGCTGGTAACATTCTGATTAATTCCCATTGCACTCCTTCCAAGGCCTAGAGTGCTATGCACCAAACTCTACATCGAACTCTCCATCTGGTCTAAACAAGGCTGTACAAAAACTTGTTCCTCTTTGTATTCTAGCCCTTTAGTCATATCCAGTTTCTGTAATGTGGTGTGATTACCATTAAGCATGTGTGAATACTGCTGTTCACTGTTGGAGTCGAGTTTACAAATTCATGTGCTTAACTCAGAGTTTCACACACACGCAGGGAAGATGAGGGGGTGGCAGGGTTAACCATGGGTGTGAAACTGATGGAGGAGGCCATCCATGTGCTATAGAACCCATCTGATTTTCATTAAAGGAAATGATAAGCAAACAGCTTCTGTAGAGGCTGAACAGTCTGCTCTCCCTCTTTATACCCAAGTGGCGAGGGGCAAAACCTAACCTTCCCCCCAAGGCCCAAGTTTTGGTTTATTTATTAATTCTCAAGATGGGGACGTCGCTGACTAGGCCAGGATCTGTTGCCCACCCCTAATTGCCATTTGACAAGGCTGTACTGAGCCACATTCTTGAACCATTGCACAAAAACATAGAAACATAGAAAATAGGAGCAGGAGTAGATCACTCGGCCCTTCGAGCCTACTCCATTATTCAGTATGATCATGGCTGATCCTCTATCTCAAAGCCGTACTCCCACTCTCTCCCCATACCCCTTGACACCTTTCGGGTCCAGAAACCGATCTATTTCCTTCTTAAATATGTTCAGTCACTTGGCCTCCACAGCCTCTGTGGTAGAGGATTCCACAGGTTCACCACCCTCTGAGTGAAGAAGTTTCTCCTCATCCCAGTCCTTAATGGTCCTGAGACTGTGACCCCCCCATTCTAGAATTTTTCATTCACCGGGCGCACGCGATGGGCGGGCCTGGAAGCGGATGGGGAATGGGCCTCCAGCGGCGATCGGCCTCCGGCCGCGATATCACGCTGGTTGGCCAATTGACCTCCAGCCAGCGTGGAACAGGCGCTGAGAAATGCTCAGCCCTGCCGGGGTGGGGGGTGGGTGGAGGGCGAGCGCCACGACACCGGGGGTGCTGCTTCCACTGAGTTCCCTGAAGGCCGACAGAACAAACAAAACGACAAAAACGCTGCAAAATATGTCCGTGCAGCACAATCAGGCGCCCGAAAGCAAACCTCATTAAAAAAAAGCCAGTCCCCAGGTACCTCTCCTTATATTTTACTTCCCCCCCCCACGGAGATTTCATCCAGCTCCTGGGCCGAGGTTCGGGCGGAAACGTGAAGGTCGCCAGGGAAAACGGCCTGTCCGCCAATCGTCAATGTGGACGGGCCGCGTGAAATCGCTGTTAGCTGCATTGTTAATGGGCTTAATTGCCCGCTTCATTATCGGCGGGCACACCTCCGACCGCCGCACGCACACACACACACACCCGCCGAGCGAAACATCACACGAGTGCGTGATGAGGTCGGGGTGCTCGCTCAACATCACCAGCTGCGATTTCACGTTCATTCAGGTTGGGCACACGTTCCCCACCCCCCCCCCCCCACCCCATCCGCAGGAAGTAAAATTCTGGCCGTGGTTTTAGCGTTCCTGGATGACACACAGCTACAAAGCTGCCTGTCACTGCTGTCGAATATTGAGCTTTGTCAGTCAGGGTACGTGGAATGAGGTCGCACTCTGTCAGTAGCATTTGTCGACTACTGAACTTATAAATGGGAATTAAAAAATTCTCCCTGGCCTCCCTGGAGAAACGGGAGCATAAAATAGGGAAGAGTTGTCCGGCCGATGCTCATACATACGTACGACAGTCAGAAACCCTGTCGCGCATAAACTCTCTGCTGGAACCTCGGGCACATGCGTGCTGCACAGAAACATAGGCCGGGATTTTCCAGTCGGCGTGCCGGAGACCGGCCTGACACGCGGACACGTGAAATGACATGCGATGGTGTCAGGCGTGCGTCCCAAAGCCATCGCGCTGTCCTGGGATGTTTCGTTCAGCGGGCGCGCCCTGGAATCGGCTGCGCACCCGCCGATATTTAAAAGGCCTATTTGAGGCCGTTAACAAAGTAATTCAGGTCAACTTTGTGCCGCCGGTCCAACCTTACGGTTGGCTGGGAGGGCAAAAAAGGCCAAGCGGCATGTATGTATTTTAGGGAACCTCATCCGTGAGCGGGATGAGGTTTCCTAAAACTTTTACAACTTAAAGAAAAAGTTTCTATGACAAGTGAAAACACGTCCTATCTCGTGTGGCGGTGTCACCTGGGGGGAGATGTTTCATTACGTTTTCGTTGTTTTCATTTATTTTTTTAACAATCGCTTCAATCTCCGAGTCCTGCCTCAAGGCCGAGACCCGATTCTCCCTCCTCCCCCCACCCGCCCACTCCCACCTCCACAACTGACCCCGCCCACTCCCGCCTCCACAACTGACCCCGCCCACTCCCGCCTCCACGACTGACCCCGCCCACTCCCGACCCCGCCCACTCCTGCCTCCACAACTGACCCCGCCCACTCCCGCCTCCACAACTGACCCCGCCCACTCCCGCCTCCACAACTGACCCCACCCACTCCCGCCTCCACGACTGACCCCGCCCACTCCCGCCTCCACAACTGACCCCGCCCACTCCCGACCCCGCCCACTCCCGCCTCCACTACTGACCCCGCCCACTCACGCCTCCACTACTGACCCCGCCCACTCCCGCCTCCACTACTGACCCCGCCCACTCCCGCCTCCACGACTGACCCCGCCCACTCCCGCCTCCACGACTGACCCGCCCACTCCTGCCTCCACGACTGACCCCGCCCACTCCCGCCTCCACGACTGACCCCGCCCACTCCCGCCTCCACGACTGACCCCACCCACTCCCGCCTCCACAACTGATCCCGTCCACTCCCGACCCCGCCCACTTCCGCCTCCACAACTGACCCCGCCCACTCCCGCCTCCACGACTGACCCCACCCACTCCCGCCTCCACAACTGACCCCGCCCATGCCCGACCCCGCCCACTCCCGCCTCCACGACTGACCCCGCCCACTCCCGCCTCCACGACTGACCCCGCCCACTCCCGACCCCGCCCACTCCTGCCTCCACAACTGACCCCGCCCGACCCCGCCCATTCCCGCCTCCACAGCTGCCCTGCCCACTCCCACCTCCACGACTGACCCGTCCACTCCCGCCTCCACAACTGACCCCGCCTACTCCCGCCTCCACGACTGACCCCGCCCACTCCCGCCTCCACGACTGACCCCGCCCACTCCCACCTCCACGACTGACCCCGCCCACTCCCGCCTCCACGACTGACCCCACCCACTCCCGCCTCCACGACTGATCCCGCCCACTCCCGCCAAGCCCACCCGATGCGGGAAAGATTCTGCCCATAGGTAACAGACACTGCAGTAAACTAGAAATCGAAAATACACACAAACTATTTGCTTGAGGTCAACACGCTGAAAGAAAAATTCAAATTGGGCTCCAGAACAATTGATCCAGAAGAACTCTGAATGGCAGCCGCCAAACCACAATTGTCCTGTTTCATCAGGTCCCAGGGCACAGCCTCTTTGTCTGTACTCATGTAAAGTCTGTTGGAAATCTCTTTCCCCAATGAATCCCTAAACTGCTTCAAACACATCAGCTGTGCCATTTCTTTGTTACAATCTAAAGAAAGGCTTTCATTTATATGGCACCTTTCATGACCGCCAGATGTAAGAGCTTAACGGCGAATGAAGCACTTTTGAAATATAGCCGTGTCATCACTGTTACAATGCAGGAAACCTGGCAGCTAATTTGCGCACAGCAAGCTCCCACAAACAGCCATGAGATACCAACCAGATAATCTGACTTTGCGGTGTTGATTGAGGGGTAAATATTGGCCAGGTCAACGGGCAGAACTCGCCTGCTCTTCTATTGAAATAGTGGCCACAGGATCTTTTGCAGCCACTTGAGAGGGAAGACAGCTCCCCTGAGAGACAGCACCTCCAACATTGCAGCACTCCCTCAGGACCGAACTGAAGCTGTTAGCCTAGATTGTTTGCTTAAGCCTTGCAGTGGGACTCGAACTCCCTTCTCACTCATAGGCAGGAGCGCTACCAACTGAGCTACAGCAACGTTACTCCAAATGGTTTTATTTGAAGAAAGATTGAAAAATCTAAGCTTGCCCTCGACATGTCCTGAAACATTCCCTGTTCAATACAGCCTGTTCTTAAACTGGGGTCAGTGGGGCTGATTTCCACTGCTCAGGTCCAGTGCTAATGAAGCAAGAATGGGATCATGGGCATTGTTCCCCCAATTTTCCAATTCATGGTGCTGGATGACAAGACTCCTTTCTTGGGATTGGGCAACTCGGAAAATAACCTCCTAAGGGATTTCGTTGGTTGGGAGTTCAGTGCCGTATCTCTAAGGTTGTTGGAGCAAAGATGTTTTTATTTGCTGTTTCTGAGATATTGTTGTTTGAAAGCTCGGGGTATAAGTGAGTGGGCATCACTTGGTTCAAAATAAGGGGAGAATGGGATTTCAGAGCTTTAAGAGTTGACACAGGTGTATTAGCTCAAGTTGGGGGGGGCGGTGGGGGGCACCACTAATGTGTTAGCTGTGGCTCACTAGGTCGCTCCCCTGAGTTAGAACGTCCTTAATTCAAGTCTCACTCCAGGGACTTAAGTCTGTAAGCCAGGCTGACACTGGCAGTGCAATACCGAAGAAGCACTGCCCTGTCAGAGGTGCTGTTTTTTTTAAGATGAAGCGTTAAGCCAAGGCCCTGTCTTGCCCTCTTAAGTAGATATTATTTCAAGACCAGCAAGGGAAATTTTCCTGATCTTCTGGTCTGATATTTATCCCTCGACAAACAAGGTTAAAATGGACTACCTGTTCATTTATAACGTGGCTGTTTGCGGGATCTTGCTGTGCGCAAATTGGCGATTACATTTCCTACATTACAACAGTGACAGCGCTCAAAGGTACTTTCCGAATTCCGTTCCAAGGAAGCGTCACATTGGACTCGAAATGTTAACTCTCCACCGATGCTGCCAGTCCGTGCTGAGTTTTTCCAGCACTCTCTGTTTTTGTCTCAGAAGGTCCTATATTGGCTGGAAAGTCCTTTGGGTTGTCCTGAGTGAGGTCATGAGATGCACTGTGAAAATACAAGCTCTTTCTTCCATAAAGACTACTCTCGGAGCCATTGAACAACGTTAACTCCTCGCAGCTTCATTCCTCAGTCTCTGGTCACACCACCTCAAAACAGAACGATTATAGCGTGGATTGTCCTGTGCCTGGGAACTCCAATCCCTGTGAACAGTAGAGGATGGGAGAGGGGATGGTAGGAAAGCAGCTTACAAACAGAATCCGATTAGCCGTGGCAATCGAGGCAGTTTTTCGATGTGTGAATAAGATTATGTGCAATTTGGGGAAATCCTTTAGGGCTGTTCAGTTAACAGGACAACTTGTGGCTGGAGTGTGGCGGGTATTATAATTGCATCAAGAAACAGATTGTGGCAGTGCTTTGCTGAGATATCTGAACTGTCCAGTGATAGAGCTGTAACCGTTCTCTAAAACATTGACAGTGAAACATGCCTGAAAACAGACGCAGGTAGAAATATTCAAGAGCTCTGAAGCTTCAGCTCTTCTCAATTGGATCATGTGGCTCTTCTCTGAGTTCTGAAAGTTTTCGGTTCGAGTCCCTCAAAACGTCAACTGTGCTCTCCTCCGCCGATGCTGCCAGACCTGCTGAGTTTTTCCAGGTGTTTCTGTTTCTGTTTTTGTACTTTGCCTTTATCTGATGGTCTCAGTGTTGCACTTTCAGAGGTACCATCTTTCGCGAGACATGGAACCAAGGCCTAGCCTGCCCTCTTAGGTGGATGTGATCCCAGGGTACTATTTCAAATGGAACCAGGAGAGTTCTCCCCTGGTGCCCTAGTCAATACTTATCAACAGCACAAAAATGGATTACCTGGCCATTATCACCTTGCCCTTAGGGCATCTCAAAAAAGCTCCCACAAGTGGCATGATGGTAATTTTGGAAGAGAATGCTGTGATGGGGGTAGGTATGGTGGGTTTCTAAGGTGAAAAATCTCCTGCATTTTGGCCCCCTGCCATGACTTAATGGGCAGTACTCTTGCCTGTGAGTTATGACGGTTATGAGTTTAAGCCTGACCACTCCTGGGCCTTAAGCAAATAATCAAAAGCTAACACAGCCAGTGTATACTGAGGGAGCACTGCAATTTTGAAGGTGCTGCCTTTCAGATTATAGCAGTAGACTGAGGCCCTGTCTGCCTCCTCAGGTGGATGTAAAAATCCCACGGTGCTATTGCAAGGAAGTACAGGAGAGATCCCCAGCCCCTCGGCAGTGTCCTGGCCCATATTTATCCCCCAAACAATGTCACAAAAAAAGATTAACTAGTCATTACCAACTGCTGTTTGTGAGAACTTGCTGTGCTCAAATTGGCTGCCCTCTTTCCTATATCACAACCACATTTCAAATATACTTCATCGGCTGCAATGCGCTTTGGGGTGTCCTGAGGACATGAACAGTGCAATAGAAATGCAACATTCCTTGTTTTTCTTTTCTTTTCAAGTGGAGTCAAAGGATCCCCAAACTGTTCTGACCTCACTGAATGACAGAGCAGGGGTGAGAGCCATATGGCCAACTCCTGCTCCGATTTCTTACGCTCTTATGATGTGATAACAAGGGTACTTACGCTCTTAGTTACCGGCCCTAACTTTCTGCAGCGAGTTTAATGTGCAAATCAATTTGCAAGTTCTCCAAAATAGTGAGGATTCTGGGGGCAAGATGCTAATTGTCCAAAACAATTGTCCAAAGCAGCAGCATAATGTATCCCTTCATCCCCTGAACTCTGGTCGATGTTTGCATTAAGAACACCGTGTGCCATTAAGATGCCAGGGATTTTCTTGGTGGATCTGGCCCTATGTTTCAGTGAGCTGTGATAAATGTCTGTGTAAGTCTGCACCGAAATCATGGCAGCAGATCCGTAGAAACCCACCATATCTACCTCTATCACAGCTGTTATGTTCTATCATTACATGGTGGCAGTGCAGTAGTATTGTCATTGGACTAGTAATTCAGAGACCCAGGGGAATGCTCTGGGGGACTGGGGTTCAAATCCCACCACGGCTGATGGTGAAATTTGAATTTAATAAAAATCTGGAATCAAAAGTCTAATAACGACCATGAAACCATTGAACCGATTGGGGTAAAAGCCCATCTGGTTCACCAATATCCTTTAGGGAAGGAAATCTGCCCTCCTTACCTGGTCTGGCCTACATGTGACTCCAGACTCACAGCAATGTAGTTGATTCTTAAATGGCCTCTGAACAAGGGCAATTAGGGATGGGCAATAAATGCTGGCCTAGCCAGTGATGCCCACATCCCAGGAACAAATATAAAAAACCTGCTTTTGTATTCTATATCTCCTCCAATAAAGAAAAATATTCCATGTGCTTTCTTTATTACCTTATCCACCTGTCCTGCCACCTTCAGATTCTTGTGGGCATGCAATCCAAGGTCTCTCACTTCCTCTCAGTACCCTCCTGTTTGTTGTGTATTTCCTGGCTTTATTTGCCCTCCCCAAGTGCATAACCTCACACTTCTCTGGATTGAACTCCACCTGCCGCTTTTCTGCCCACTCAACCAGACCATCCGACTCCTTGAACTCAACCTGCAGGACCTCATCCCCTTTTCTTCCCATATCGTTGGTACCAGTGTGAGCCACAACCTCTGGCTGTACACCCTCACCTTCCAGAATGCTCTGAAGCTGCTTCGTGATATCCATGACCCTTGCATCAGGGAGGTAACATACCATCCTAGAATCACGTCTGCAATCACAGAGGCGCTTGTCTGTTCCTCTAACTGTAGAATCCCCTACGGCTAATGCTCTCCTGTCTTTCTTCCTCCCTCCCTGCACAGCTAAACCAGCCATGTTACTCTGGTCATGACTCTCACTGCTCTCTTCAGAGGAACCCTCTTCCCTGCTGGTAGTCAGGATTGAGTACCCGTTAGAAAATGGGATGGATCCGCTGCACTACCTGCCTTGTCTATCTTGCCTGTCTGACAGTCACCCAGTCCCTCTTTGTCTGCTCTTTCATAAGCTCCAGGGTGACCACCTTCTGAAACGTGCTATCCACTTGGCTCTCATCCTCACAAATGCATCTCAGTGACACCAGCTGCCCCTTGAGTTCCAAGACACAGCGCTCGGGTTTATCCATTTGGTGACACTTTCTGCACACGTAATTGTCTAGGACATGGGTAGCATTCTGGGCTTCCCACATAGTACAGGATGCGCACTCGACGGGTATGAGCAGCCCTGTCATGCCTCAAATTATTTATTTACCGCGCTGAAATTGGAATTTAAATAAACACAGTAAAATGTTAATTAACTCTCACTCTGTTCTCGTGCTGGTTTCTTTTCAAAACCCCAATTCTCGCTGGAACTCTCCCCCTGTCCTCGTGCTGGTTTATTTCAAACCCCCAACATCAAATGCTAATTGGCTGCCCATAGTCGTTTATTCCTTCTTGTATTCCCCGCTTTAAATGTGTTGCCGCTCCAAGGCAGTCACCTCGCTTTTACTCCGGCTGCAGTTGATAGAGTGCAGCCGACTTCCCTCTGTTCTTACTTTAAGTTCTTGTAGCTGGGCAGATCTTTAAAAAAGTTTGCAGGTGTTGTATTTTCCAACCACTATGTCAATGCAGGTGCAGAGGGCAGAATCTCCTGGCTGGCGTGGGGGTGATGGAACCTGCACACCAGTGGGTAAAATATCCCGTGAGGGTCCCAATGTCAGTGTGCGGCATTGTGATATTTCAGTCAGCGGGTGCACTATGCAGCAGGGGGCGCACACCCACCATTCATTAAAGGCCTCGTTAAGGCCCTTATCCTGCCAATCGTCGACGATTTTGAGGGGCCCGTGCGAACTTTGGCTCGGTGCACAGGCCCAATGGGCAGGCAGGTAGGTGATTTTATTTTACAAACCTCATCCAGTGGCGGGATGAGGTTTGATCGCGGGTTTTAAAAACGTTTAATAAAGTTTTTGTTTATTTCATTAACATGTCTCATCTCGTGTGACATTTTCACATGAGGGGGACGTGTTAATGAATTATTTATAGCTCTATTTTTTTTAATATTTGCCAGCCTTTCAGCGATGTCCCTGAGGCTGCACTTAGACTCAGGGAGATGTGAACTCTTCCGTGCGCATGCGTGAAAGAGCGCCCTCTGACAGACGGGGAATCCATCCCACCCCCACCCCCACACAGGAAGCGCATAGTGGGCAGCCCGCTGGGTGGGCCTTAGTCGGCCCACCCACTCAAAATGGCGGCTGGGCCCGTTTCGGCGGCGGCGATCGGCTCCCTGCCCACCGCCGAGCCGGTGGGGCCCACCCACCCGCACGTCGAGGGCTAAATTCTGCCCTGCGTGTTTTTTGTCCTGTCCTGCAGAGTGGGCTTGGAAACTTGGTTATGCCTAGGTTTTAAGTTTGGGGTTAGAACCTGCTCTCCTTATTTAAAATGAGAGCATTTGAAGCTATTTCCCTTTCAGTTTAGAGTGCTTATAAAACTCAGATTTCAGAATTTCCAAAATGCTTAGAAGCATTTGTACTCTCAGCCTGTGCTGCATTTCACTGGCGCCGCTGCTTGTTATCTCCTGGTCCTTAAGTTGTCTTTTCTTAAAACCTTTAAAACTGCAGCAGTTTCTTCAGGGGTCTCGCAATGGATTTCCCCTCAATAATTAAAGGTATAGACAGGGTAGGTGCGGGTTAGAAGTGCCCTCTGGTTGGGGAGTCTAGAACCCAGGGACATGATTTCAAAATAAGAGGGAAGCCACTTAGGACCAAGATGAGGAGAATTTTTTTTTATACTCAGAGGGTTGTACATACGAATTTATGAACATACGAAATAGGAACAGGAGTAGGCCATTCATCCCCTTGAGCCTGCTCCGCCATTCAATAAGATCATGGCTGATCTATTTGTGTTTCGAATTCCACATTCCCATCTAACCCCGATAACCTTTGATTCCCTTGCCTAACAAGAATCTATCTACCTCTGCCTTAAAAATATTCAATTACCCCACCTCCACCGTCTTCTGAGGCAGAGAGTTCCAAAGCCACACAACCCTCTGAGAGAAAAAAAATCTCCTCATCTCGGTCCTAAAAGGGCGACCCCTAATTTTAAAACAGTGCCCCCTAGTTCTGGACTCACCCACAAGAGGAAACATCCTTTCCACATCCACCTTGTCAAGGCCGTTCAGGATCTTGTAAACTTCAATCAAATCACCCCTCACTCTTCTAAACTCCAGTGGAAACAAGCCCAGTCTGTCCAACCTTTCCTCATAAGACAATCCACTCATTCCAGGTAGCAATCTAGTAAACCTCCTCTGAACCGCCTCCAATACATTTATATCCTTCCTTAAATAAGGAGACCAAAACTGCTCATAATATTCGAGATGTGGTCTCACCAATGCCCTATATAACTGAAGCATAACTTTTATGTTCTGTTCCTCTTGTAATAAAGGATAGCTTTCCATTAGCCTTCTTAATAACTTGCTGTACCTGCAAACTAACTTCCTGTGACTCATGCACTAGAACACCAGGTCCCTCTGCAGCTCAGAATTCTGCAGCCATTCTCTGTTAAAGTCTGCTTTTTTATTCTTCCTGCCAAAGTGAACAATTTTCCATTTTCCTACATTATACTCCTACTGCCAGATTTTATCCCACTCTCTCAGCCTATCTATATCCATCTGCAACCTCCTCACGTCCCCTTCACAACATACTTTCCTATCTAGCTTTGTGTCACCTGCAAATTTGCCTACCATGCCTTCACTCTTCTCATCTAAATCATTGATATAAATTTGTAAAAAGTTAAGATCCCAGTACAGACCTCTGAGGGACTCCACTCGTCACATCCTGCCAATCAGAAGAAGAGCCATTTATGCATACTGTCTGCTTTCTGCCAGCCAGCCAACCTTCTATTCATGTTAAAATGTTACCCCCTACACCATGAGATTTTATTATCCGTAATAACCTTTGATGTGGAACCTTATCAAACATCTTCTGGAAATTCAAGTGCAGCACATCTACAGGCTCCCCTTTATCCAGGGCACTTGTTACTCCTTCAAAGAGCTCCAACAAGTTGTGCAAATATGATTTCCCTTTCACAAAACCAGGCTGACTCTTCACAATTACTTTGAGTCTCTCTAAGTTATCAACTATAACCTCCTTAATGATCCAATTTTAACACCTTCCCCATGACAGACATCAAGCTAACTGGCCTATAGTTTCCTATTTTCTGCCTCCCTCCCTTCTTGAATAGAAGGGTAATATTTGCTACTGTGCAATCTGATGGAATCTTCCCAGTATCTAGGGAATCTTGGAAAATTAACACCAACGCATCTACTACCTCATTAGCCACCCCTTTTAAGGCCCTAGGATGAAGTCCAACAGGACCCCGTGACTTGTCAGCCGGCAGCTCCATCAGTTTGCTCAGTGCTGCTTCCCTAGTGATTGTAATTTCACCAAGTTCCTCTCTCCCTTCTACCTCCTGAATCATAGCTATTACTGGAATGTTTTTGTATCCTGTATAATGAAGATAGAAGCAAAATAATTGTTCATTTCACCCTTCATTTCCTTATTATCTACCATTAACTCCCCACTGTCACTCTCTAGAGGACCAACACTCACTTTACTTACTCTTTTCCTTTTAAAATGCCTATAGAAACTCTTGCTATCCGTTTTTTTCATTTCTAGCTAGCTCCCTCTCATATTCTAATCTCTTTCTCCTGATTGACCTTTTATTCATTCTCTGCCATTCTTTATATTCTGACCAATCGTCTAACCTGCCACTCATCTTTGCGCAGTTATATGCTCTATCCTTAAGTGTGATGCTATCCTTAACTTATTTAGTTAACCATGGATAGTGGGTCCTTCCCTTAGAATTTTTCTTTGCAGTAGGATTATACTTATTCTGAGTATTCTGAAATATCCCCTTAAATGCCTGGCACTGCTTCTCTATTGACCCATTCACTAGCCTAGCAGCTAGAACCTTCAGCTAGCTCAGCTGTCATGCCCACATAGTTGCCCTTATTTAAGTTTAAGATACTAGTCTTAGACCCACTCTTCTCCCTTTGAAACTGGATGTAAAATTCAATCATATTGTGGTCGCTGCTAACTAGCGGTGCCTTTACTCTGAAGTTATTAATTAATCCTGTCACATTACACAATACCAGGTCTAATATAACCTGCTCTCTGGTAGGTTCCAGAATATGCTGCTCTAAAAAAAGTGCTCTGGAAAGCATTCAATGAACTCCTCACAAGGCTACTACTGCTAATCGATTTTTCTAGTTTATATGTAGATTAAAATCACCCATGATTATTGCTGCCCCTTTAGCACAAACACCCAATACTTCTTCTTGTAAACATTATCCTACACTGTGGTTATTGTTAGGGGGCTACTGTAGACCACACCCACTAGTGACTTCTTTTCCCTAATAACCCTCCTCTCCACCCAAACCAACTGTGAAAATTTGGAATTCTCTACCCCAGAGAGTGTGGAAGCTCAGTTTAAAGCAGAGACTGACAGATTTCTAAATACCAATGATAGAGGGATTTGGGGAGAGTGCGGGGAAAAAAAGCATTGAAGCAGATGATCAGCCATGATAGTATCGAATGGCAGAGCAGGCTCGATGGACTGAATGGCCTACTCCTGCTCCTGTATCCCTGTGTTCCTATGTAAGTGTCAGCCCTCAGCTTTCTTGCAGTCTAACAGAATCCCTTTCCCGAATCTGAGTAATGAATTGCATTAAATCCCAGGCTTGGGGGTAATAAAGAAAAAAAATTGTAACATTTTTTGTCTCTTTTCCCTGGTGAGCTCCTGTTAAAATATTTCACAGGAACTGTTTACCCAGTGTGTTCATACGTACTGACTAATATCTTGAGGCTTGACTTTGATTGTACATTTTTTATTCACCGTCGTGCATTCTCTGTAGTTCAGTGTGTTTCCACAGTCCAATCAATCTCCTTCATAATACCTCATTGGCTTCAATTCAATGTTCAGGGTGGAAACGTTTAGGATGTAGCAAACTGCCGATAAACCACAAACCCGGGGCACCAAAGAATTTCCATTTAACACACAGATTATCCCTCCACCAAGCCCGGGCAATAATTACATTTTATCATATCACAAGCACGTTAACGAGTGGCTTAGAATCGGACTGTTGCCGTTGGTGGCGAGGCATGGATTGCTGCCTTTGAATGTAGCATCATAGAATGGTTATGGCATGGAAAGAGGCCATTCGGTCCATCAAGCCCATGCTGGCTTTCTACAATAATTCAGCTAGCCTCACTCCCCTGTTCTCTTCCTGCCACCCTGCCATTTTTCGCCCCTTGTTGGTGTGCCTTTGCGTGCCGCTGCCTCTCGTGTACTACGGCTTGCATAGTTATGTGGCCTCTGAGGTCAAAAGGCTTTGTGCAGAAGCCATTTTAACTGACCCCATGAAACATGGGCTGGGATCCTCTGGCCCTGCCCTGCGGTGGGACCCATTGCGAATGGGGGTGGAAAATTTGGTGACCCAGCAAAACACCCATGGACTTTTGGCAGCAATTTCCTGGCCCATGATGTCAGGAGTGTGCGGCTGAAATTGAGTGGATTTTGACAGCTGTGAGAGAGCCAGGCACTGTAAGAAACAGCAACTGTGTACAGGGTGTGGTGACTGCTGGGTGATTCAGTTTGGCTTTGAATATTTCAGTACCTGCTCCTGTGGAGATGAAGGAAGATTTGAAAATAAATCAGATATTTTTTCCAGCCTCAATGGCAGGACTATGAAATTGCTACAGAGCTAAACAAGAAACCTGAACAAAGAAGAGCAGTAGCTCTGTTACCAGTGCTGGGGAAAAAGTGCTACAAGCTGTTTTACACCCAAGACCCTCACTGAGCAACAGAAAAGCCAGTCTTGTGAAACTTTGGAGGCCTTGAAAACCACTTTGAACCCTCTACTAACGTTATCTATGAATACTACGCGTTCAACACCAGAGCTCAATAAAAGCGGGAAAATATTGATCATTGAGGCGTCTAGCTGAATCTGGTGAGTTTGGGCAACCGATGGATGATCTGATCAGAGATAGGATTGCCTTAGGAACAAGAGCTCCTGCCGAGTGAGCACATCTGCCGAGAGAAGAGAAACTTACTCCCAAGGAAGTTATTAACATGTATAAAAGCTCTGAAGTGGTCGATCATCAGCCGAAGAGTACTGATGGAAGAGCGGATGAGGCTCTGCACCATGCTGAGAGGCAGATCAGGCTTTCCAAGCACAAGACCATGGAGAAAAGGAAGAATTATTTACAGAAGGGGCAGCAGAAAGATCAAAGGCCGGAGTGCTGGATGTAAATATTGTGGTGTACACCACACAATAGAAAAGGAAGCATGTTCAGTGTGGGGAAAGCAATGCTCGAACTGCAAGAAACTGAGTCACTTTGCACTCAAGTGTTTTTCTGGAAAGGAGAAAATCAAGCCTATAAAGATGCTTGCTGGAGAGATGTTGGTTGATAATTCTGATAAATTACTCTACGTCCCAAGATGATAAACTGAGAGCCCAATGCAGTGGGAAGAAGATCTACAGTTCCAGGTCGTAGACACTAAGCAAGATCCCCTGTTCGCTGAGACAAGTAAAAATCTTGAACTGGTAACTCTCCACGTACCAGAAAAGATTTACAGTGTTTCACATGACACCAAACATTGACTGCTGAACAGATCCTGACAAACGATAGAGGTCTTGGATGTGATGAATATCATCTTGAAGTGGATGAGAATATGAGACCAACTCAACACCGAGTGATTTCCAGCTGACCTCAAATCCAGCCTGCAAGACAGGATGGAGGAAATTAAAAAGATGGGAGTAATCAAGAAGGTGATCATTTGTACAGACTGGATTAGTGGCATGGTAGCATGGAAACAACCTTGAGAGCTGAGAGTGTGCATACATCCAAAGGACCTGAATATAACTTTGAGGAGATCTCATTGCCTCATTGCCAAGCACTAAAGAAGCTTTGCCACAACTTGCCAAGGCAAAGGTCTTTATCAGTCTAGATGTGAAGGATTGATATGGGCAAGTGAAACTGGATGGAAGCAGCAGTTTTCTAATGACACTTTGGATGCCATTTGGGAGGTAATGATGGTTGCACATGCCATTTGGCATTTCGACTGGTTCCATCAACTCAGACGGCACGAGATAGTCGAGGATTTTCCAGCAGTGGACATGATCGAGGATGAGCTGCTAGTCTATGGGCGTGGACGCACAATATAAGAAGCCATCCCAGACCATGATCAGAATCTGGTGAGATGGCTAGAGAGAGCTCGCCAGATTAATCTGAAACTGAACAAGAAAAAACTGCAGCAGAAGACGACTGAAGTCAAGTACATAGGTCATGTACTGACAGCAAAGGGACTTTGCCCTGATCCTGATGAGGTGAGAGCTATAGCAGAGATGCAGCAACCCGACAGATGTGAAGACGGTGCAACAATTTGTTGGACTTGTGAACTGTCAGGCCAAGTTCTTTCCCAATTTGTGATCAGAGTGTGAACCTTTACACAAGCTTGCTGCAGAGGATGCTGATTGGTATTGGGCCACAGAGTAAGGAGCAGCTTTCAAACTCACATCAAACAATTCAGTGCCAGTACTGAGGTACGACAAATGCCAGCAACAAAGTCACCATGCAGTATGATGCCAGTGAGACTGGACTTGGAGCAGCCTTCATGTAGCAAGGACAACCAGTTACACTTGCATTCAGAGCATAAGGCAAACTGAACAACACCACGCACAGGTTGAGAAAGCGTGTTTGGCTATTGTCTTTGCTTGTGAGCATTTCAATCAGTACCTGTTTGGGGAGAGAAAGTGACGCTGGGGTCTGACCATAAATCACTTCAAACTGCCTGTATCTGCTCCAAAGCGTTTGCAAAGGATGTTACTTTGTTTTCACAGATACCATTTGGAAGTGAAGTACAAACAAGGGAAGCAGGCGTATATCGCCAACATGCTGTTGAGAGCCACACTCCTTTTGAAAGATGTTGATAAGACCATAAGACATAGGAGCAGAAATTAGGCCATTCGGCCCATCGAGTCTGCTCTGCCATTCAATCATGGCTGATAAGTTTCTCAACCCCATTCTCCCGCCTTCTCCCCGTAACCTTTGATCCTCTTACCAATCAAGAACCTATCTATCTCGGTCGTAAATACACTCAATGACCTGGCCTCCACAGCCTTCTGTGGCAATGAACTCCATAGATTCACCACTCTCTGGCTAAAGAAGTTTCTCCTCATCTCTGTTCTAAAAGGTCTTCCCTTTACTCTGAGGCTGTGCCCTCGGGTCCTAGTTCTCTCCTAATCATGGAAACATCCTCCATCTGGTCCAGATGACTTATCCACCTTCAGACCTTTCAGTTTTCCTAGCACCTTCTCCCTGGTAATGGCCACCATACTCACCTCTGCCCCCTGACTCTCTTGAACTTTGGGGATGTCACTTGTGTCTTCCACTGTGAAAACTGATGCAAAGTACCTATTCAGTTCCTCCGTCATTTCTTTGTTCCCCACTACTACTTCTCCAGCGTCATTTTCCAATGGCTCAATGTCCACTTTTGCCTCTCTCTTACTTTTATATATCTAAAAAAATCTTGCAATCTTCTTTTATATTACTGGCTAGTTTACCTTCATATTTAATCTTCTCCCTCCTTAATTCTTTTTTAGTTGTCCTCTGTTGGTCTTTGTAGGCTTCCCAATCCCCTGGTTTCCCACTGCTCTTCGCCGCATTGTATGCTTTCTCTTTAGCTTTTATGCTGTCCCTGGCTTCCCTTGTCAGCCATGGTTGCCTCGTCCTCCCTTTAGTATGCTTCTTCTTCCTAGGGATGAATTTTTGCTGTGTTTCCCAAATTACTCCCAGAAACTCCTGCCATTGCTGTTCCACTGTCTTTCCTGCTAGGCTCATCTCCCAGTCAATTCTGGCCAGCTCCTCCCACATGCCTCTGTAGTTGCCTTTATTCAACGGTAATACTGTTACACCTGATTCCAGCTTTTTCCTCTCAAATTGCAGAGTAAATTCTATCATATTATGGTTACTTCCTCCTAAGGGTTCCTTCACCTTAATCTCCCTTATCAAATCTGCCTCATTACACATCACTAAATCTAGAATTGCCTGTTCTCTAGTGGGCTCCACCACAAGCTGCTCCATAAAGCCATCTCGTAGACATTCCACAAATTCCTTTTCTTGGGATCCACTACCAACCTGATTTTCCCAGTCTACTTGCATATTGAAATCCCCCATGATCACTGTAACCTTGCCTTTCTTACACACCTTTTCTATCTCCTGGTGTATCTTGTGCCCCACATCCTGACTACTGTTCGGAGGCTTGTACATAACTCCCATTATGGTTTTTTGACCTTTGCGGTTCCTCAACTCTACCCACACAGATTCTACACCATCTGACCCTACATCATTTCTTGCTATCGATTTAATTTCATTTCTGACTAACAAAGCCCCTCTGCCAATCTGCCTATCTTTTCGATAGGATGTATATCCTTGGATATTTAGCTCCCAGTCCTGATCCCCTTGCAGCCATGTCTCCGTGATGCCCACCACTTCATACCTGCCAATTTCAATCTGCGCCACAAGCTCATTTACCTTATTTCGTATACTGCGTACATTCAGATACAACACCTTCAGTCCTGTATTTCCCTTCCCCCTTTCTCATTGTTGTCCCTTTATCTGATGTGCTTGAAGTTAGATTCCTAGCCCTTTCCAAACACTCTGTCCTATTTTGTGTTCTGGAGACTTTAATAGCCTCTCCTGGGCTCTCCTTTCTTTTCAGTTTTTTCATAATTTTCCATGAAGTTGAATCCACCCCCCCACACGCTAACCTGCTGCTTTGTTTCCTATTAGTCATACTTCTTTGAGTTTTACCCTTCCCACTCCCCCCTCCCCCCCACTTTCTAGTTTAAAATCCTGTTGACCACCCTATTTACCCTTTTCGTTTGATGATGTTAGTACAGAGTGTGAAACCTTCTAGCTCTAATGTGAAACAATGGCACTACATGTTCTGGAAGACAGAGGAGACATTGAATCTGACAGATAAGTGCTTTGTTCAGATAAGGCAAGCTACACAATGAAATGCAACTCACCAAGTGCTGCAGGAAGTAGTGATGAAAGGATGACTGGAAACCATCAAGGACACACCTGTTGCTATGAGAGATTGGGCAGACAGTGATGAGGTGATTGCCCAAGCTGGAAACTTGTACAAAGTAACTAGAGTCATTCTCCCTCAGGAGATGAAAAAAGAAACGCTGAAGCACATCCATGAAAGCCATCAAGGAATTGAGTATAGCTTGGGGAAGGCAAGAGAAATGCTCTACTGGCCAAGTATGAGCAATGAGATTAAGGACCACATCAGCCAGTGCAGTGCTTGTGATGAACATCACGCTAAGCAAGCTAAAGAAGCGCTCATGACTCATGACATCCTAGGCCATGGATGAAGTTTGGAGTAGACCTCTTCACTATCTTTGGAACTGACTATCTCGTTGCCGTTGACTCCCAAAGAGATCGTAAAAGGCCTGAAAGCACCCTACAGTCGCCATAGCATTCCTGACATGGTAATGAGCGACAGTGGCCCTCAGTTCATGTGTGAAGAATTCAGGGACTTCACAAATGATTGGGAAATTCAACACTACACATCACCTCCACGCTATCCCCAGTCAAATGGAAAAGCTGAGGCAGTGGTGAAAACTGCCAAAGGGATCATCAAAAAATCTAGTAGATCCAGCATACATGTGTACAAGGTGAGCTTAGAGTGGAGAATCACAACTACTGAAGAGTAGTCCAGTCCAGTGACTAATATTATGCTGCAACCAAACTACTCTTCCAATAACTAAAGAACTACTGAAACCATAAGCAGCAACAGGAGCAAGTGACAAAACCAAAGTGAAATGACAGAAAGCCAAATTTCATTTTGATGAAGTGGCCAAGTCATTGCCAGAGTTGAGAGTTGGAGAGGCAGTCAGAGTGCAAACAATCAACGTACTCAATAAATGTCAGCCCACTTGGCAACTTGGGCCCTGTGCTTAGCAGTTGTCACCTTGATCGTACACGGTGAAAGTGAACAACAGGATATATGGTCACAGCCACAAACACCTATATGCAACCAGAGAAGCTGCTCCTTGACAGCCGAAAGCTGATGAGGAAGAGTTGATTTTGCCAACTGAACAAGGAACTGAACAGCCATCAGTCCCAGAGATCAACTGCTCCCCAACAAATGCGAAGGATCAGCAGCGACATTCACCACGGCAACAACATCATTCCCTGGAGAAGGAACATCACCCCAGGAACCAGCAGACACCAGCCAACACAACCAACCACAACCCAGATGTGTACCATTGGAAGACCTGAACGCTTTAAAGATTATGTGTGCATTGTGTGTGTAGGGACAGATGAAAGTGAGACAGACTAGAAGGAAGAGTTTCCTGTTTCTCTCTCTTTATGATTGTGTATGTGGGTAACTTGCAGCTGCAAGTGATAATGCATGCAATGGAGAAATGCCTTTGTGCACTGCTGCCTCTTGTGCACTGTGGCTTGCCATAGTCATGTGATCACTGAAGTCATTCTTGGGTAAAACCAAGGCTTTGTGCAGAAACGATTTTATTGACTACATGAAACATTGTTCAGGTGCTTATCCAATTCCTTTTTGAAAGGAAAATTCATTGGCTTCTATTTGATCCTCAAAATGTCAATATCAAACGGTGTACTGCCTAAATGTTTAAAGAACTCACATTTCTACAGCATCTATCAGGACCACAGGACATCCCAATGCACTTCACAGTCAGTTAAGTACTTTATTTTAAAGGGGAGGCACCGTTGTAAAGTGGAAAAATGCAGGATCCAATTTGTCCACATAAAAGTCCCACAAACAGCAATGAGATAAATAAGCAGACAACCTGTTCTCAGTGGGGTCGGTAGAGGGATAAACATAGGCCTCAACATTGAGGAGAATTCCCCTGTACCTCTCCTTGCTGCCAGGTCTTTCTCGATCACCTGAGAGGGAGGATAACTGCATGATTGGTTCATCAAAATAGCTTTTGTCAGTGCCAAATTGAACTGTTTATAACAATAGCACTAACTTGTGATTGTATAGCGCCTTTAATATTGTAAACCATCCCAAGGTGTGATTATCAAGCACCTAGCTATATAAGGAGATATTAGGAGAGGTGACCAAAAGCTTGGTCAAAGCAAAGTCATAGATGATGAAATTCAAAGGACACCATTTAGAGAAGGACACCCAAATAATAAATGGGCCTACTACCCTCTCAGAGCAATAAATTTCCAGCAATGCCCAAAACCCCAAGAATGAATTTCAACAATAGTCATCAGCAAAATGACACAACTGGTTAGAGGGCCACTCCCAGGGACGAGCATCAATTCAATCTGTCCTCTTGGAATCAAAGTCTCTTCACTGTTTCTGATGGCCCTATGTAAAATTCATTTTGAGGAATTCAGTCTAACTCTACATAGTGACGCTCCAACCAAAAACCCCCCAAAGATGCTGCATTTATTTTCACTGTTCCTCAGAAAGGGCACAAGGATATCTAGTGCGAGATATAGAAAGCTCAGAGTTCTACAGCATGACATCATAGTTATAGAGCAAAAACAGGCCAATCAGCCCATCAGGTCCACCCCAGTGTTCATGCTCCACACAAGCCCCCTCCCGACCTTCCTCATCTAACTCTATCAGCAATCCTTCTATTCCTTTCTCCTCCTGTGTTTATCTAGCTACCCCTTAAATGCTTCCATATTGATTCACCTCAACCTCTCCCTGTGGCAGCGAGTGCCACATTCTCCCCATTCTCGGCTAAAGAGGTTTGGATTGGTTTAATTACTGACTACCTTATATTCTTCCTGCCAAAATGGAAAATTCCACATTTCATCCCTAGAAGGCATTAGAAGAAGGAAGAAGATATAGTGTTAGCCTTTAAAGAGTCATTTGAAGGAAAGAAATATAGCAAAGGGGAATTATTCAGGAAGAAAGTTCCAGAATGTTGGGATAAAATAGCAGAAGGCCTTGTCACGATAGTGGGGAAAGGGGTGCGGAGTTGAATGGTAGACTAGAGAGAGGAGTGAAGGGGAGATAGTGGATACAGAGGTATTGATTGAAGTTGGAGTAAGAACATAAGGGACTTGCCATTGAGAACAATTTTGATATCAATATGCAGAGGAATAAGGAGCCATTAATGGTGGTCATGTTCTGATATGATGTGCATATACCTTTAAAGGATGTAACTCAAACTACTGACAACCATTACATACCTAGGTGATACATTAGTCCGATGGCTTGGAGTTAGTCTGCAATAGGAGGATGAGGAGTAAGATGTCTGTATAGTAGTCTCCAGTTAACTTTACCGGTATATAGTCTCATCTTTAAATAAAGAACCCATATTATTGTTTCACCAATCCTTGTGTTTGATTGGAACATTTATGTCTGTTTGGGGGAAGAAAGTAAGTAAGAATTTATGGTAAGGGAGAATTTATTAAAAAGGAATGAATTACTTAAAATCTTCAGGCAACTAGTGCTACCAAGCACATTGACAGTTAAAGGTTACCAGATGAACTTTGCACAGCCTTAGGGCCTGTAAACAACAGAAAGACCTTGGGAACCAGACTGCAGTCAGAGAATTGGCAATAACAACTAAAATTAAGTGTGCTCTTCAACAGATAGGGGAAGAACAGATGGTCCTAGTTTAGGTAGGAGGGAAGTTCTCCGCCTGGTGAAAAATAGGGACATACGATGCACGTACCTGTTGCCAGAGATGTCTGTTTAATGTAAACCTATATGTTGATGTTGACGAGATCGGAATCTGGAAACCGTTCTTGTACGTGACCAATGATGTATAAATATGCTGAACACTTGTAATTTAGCAGAGTGCTATCTCAAGCTGCATTGAGATGGTTCTCCCCCTTGCAATTGCTCGAATAAACGATCATGACCTGTACCTGAGACTCCTGTGGTCGGTTTGTCAAGGTGACCACGACATGTCAAAGAGAAGAATATAACATGGTGGCAGCATGATGTCTTTGCAATAAACTTGGGGGAGTATTTTCCAGTTGGTGTGTGGGGGTGGGATCCACACGCCGACATGTAAAATGACGCGTGGTGATGTCGGGCGTGCATCCCGATGTCACCGTGCGTCATTCCGATCTTCCGTTTGGCGGGTGCAGGCTGGAGTTGGCTGTGCGGCCACCGAACTGTCAAAGGCCATTTGAAAACCAATTTAAATAATTAACAGAGCTGCCCGTCCAACCTTAAGGTTGTCGGGGGGGCAGGTGAAGAGCCCAAGAGGCCTTCGCGTTTTTCAGGAAACCTCATCCACGGACGGGGGATGAGGTTTCATGAAGATTTTCTTAAATTGATAAATATTCTTTAAACATTTCATAAACATGTCCCAGCTCATGTCACATGAGGGGACAATGTGTAAATGATTTTTAACTTATGTTATTTTAAACTTTAAATCTGAACTTAATCTCCCTGAGGCAGTTGCGTGCCTCAGGGAGGTTTCTGCGCCCTTTTGCCCCCTTGCACGAGAGAGCACAGGCCCCAACTCAGCCTCCTCCCTCTCCCCCACCACCACCCGCACAGGTAGGGCGAGGGCTACCGGGCGTGTGTCACACTGTGGGGGGGGGGTGGTGGTGGCCTTAATTAGCCCGCCCACGTAAAACGGCGGCACGCAGCTGATTACAGGCAGTGATCGGCTCTGTACCCACCCACACCCGCTCCCAACCAGGCCGCCCCCAACAGGCAAAAGATTCTGCCCCTGGGGTATCGGACAGGTTTCTTGTTAGAAACAGTAAACTTTATTTACAGAGTTTCTGATGAAGCTACATACTTGAAGCAGGGCCAAGGCTAGAAAGCTCTGGCCCGAAGATTACCCGCACTTAGGGCTGATTTGTCTGTACAGTCACGTGATCCCCAAAATAGTATGAAAGGTTCACTCGCACTCACTACATTCCTCCCCCTTAATTTTGTTTTACCTCTCTTATTTACAAGAATATCTTAACCCATAACATTTACAAATATATACAGTTCATGCAACAATAGGTTAAGTCTCTTGAGGTGGTGCTCTGATATGGGTAGAGTTATGTAACTCTATGACTTGAGATCCTTCCACCGGATTGACTTGATCAGGAGCTACAGCATCAGGGGCATCCTTAGACAATGGCAGCTCAGAATTATTTACTGCAACAGAGACATCAGGTGTGTCTATTCTATATCGATCTGGCACCTCAGGGATCAAAGGGTCGACTTCAATTTCTGGTGGAGTAACTGACTGTTGGAATGTCTCTCTACTCCTTGGATGATCCACATGTTTCCTCTCAATCCTGTTTTCCACTTCTACTTGGTATGACAAAGGTCCCGTTTCACAGACAATTAAACCAGGAACCCATGTCCAAAGTTTCACACAAAAACTGTCTCCCCTGCAGTAAATTTTCGATCTTTACTGTGAACATCATGATTTACTTTCTGAATACTCTGGTTCTTCTCCCCCTTCCCCTCTGAGTTAGGGAATACCAGACTCAATCTTGTACAAAGGCAGGTTTGCATCAGTAATTCAGATGGTGTTGAACCCATAGTTGCACGAGGAGTCATGCAATAGTTGAAAAGAAATCTTAAAATCTGTGTTTCTAACGTTCCTTCAGATGATTTCTTCCTGCCTGTTTTAAATGTTCGTACTGCTCTTTCTGTTAACCGATTGGATGAGGGATGATGCTATTTTGACATGTTTAATTCCATTTCGTTTCATGAATCTCTGGAATTCCATACTAGTGAAAGCAGTGCTATTATCTGACACAATGACTTCTGGTAGGCCATGTACACTAAAACATTGGCGCAGCTTTTCAACAGTAGCACATGATGTAGATGATCTCATTTCATACACATCCATCCACCTAGAATGCGCATTGATGATCACTGAAAAAATGGTACCTAAAAATGGACCTACATAATCTATTTGCAGTCTAACCCAGGGTCGACCAGGCCACTCCCACAGATGCATTGAAGCTGAAATAGGCAACTTCTGTTGTTGCTGACACTGGAGACAGTGTTTAACCATTTTTTTCTGTATCACTGTCTATACCTGGCCACCAAATATAACTTTGTGTAAGCATCTTCATTTTCGAAATGCCTGGATGCGCTCTGTGAAGATCTGTCAAGAGTGGTAGTCTTCCTTGCGAAGGGATGAGGACTCATGCTCCCCGCAACAAGATACCATCTTGACAACTTAACTCAGATCTACGGACATGGAATGGTTTTAACTCTTCAGGGACTTGTGCACTCGACCATCCTTGCGATACCTGTTCCCGGAGTCTTGATAATATTGGATCCCGGTTTGTCCATTTCTTTACCTGTTTCACACCGACTGGCGAGGAGTCCAGGGAATTCAACACAAGCACAACTTCTTGTAGCACTGGAGCATGGGTAATGCTCTCTGGCAATGGAGACGGCTGAGCACATCTGCATTTGCTAAGTGCACACCTGGACCGGTGCATAAAGGCGTATTCATATGCTGACAAAATCAAAGCCCATCACTGAATCCTGGCAGAGGCTATCGGCAGAATCGCTTTATCTTCACGAAATAAACCCAACAGCGGCTTGTGAACCTGACACTGTGGTGAAGCGTCGACTTTGCAAATATTGATGGAATTTCTTTACTCCGAATATTACGGATAAGCTTTCTTTTTCAAGTTGTGAGTAACCCCTCTCAGCTGCAGAGCGGGTTCTGGAGACATAGCCTATTGGCTTTTTGGAGCCATCTTCCATCGTGTGTGACAACTCATCCCCCACACCTGAGGGAGATGCATCACAGATTAGTAATAACTCCTTTGATGGGTCATAGTGTACTAATAGACATGATGAATGTAAAAGCCTCTTGACTTTTACGAAGGCTTCTTCTTGCTCTGCCTTCCAGGACCATCTGCGGTTCTTCTTCAGTTAAAAGTATAAAGGGGTAACATTGTAGACAAATTAGGCAAGAAGCGACTGTAATAATTTATCATGCCCAAAAAAGACTTGAGTTCAGTGACACTGGTAGGACAGGACACCTCCTTAGTTGCCCTGACTTTCTCCTCTACTGGATGCAACCCTTGGGCATCCACTCGATGACGCAGATAAGTGATTTCCTTCACTTGGAAAGTACACTTCTCTGTTTTCAATCACACACCAGCCTCCAAAAATCTCCTTAAAACCTCTTCTGGGCTGGCCAAATGTTTGGCTTCTGTTGATCCTGTGATCAGGATGTCATCCAGGTACGCTACAACTCGGAAGTCCTTGCAATAGGCTTTCCATGGTGCTTTGGAAAATCACACAGGCTGGTGATATGCCAAAGGGTAGGCGTGTATATTTGTACGGGCCTTGTGTGTGTTGATGGTTACATACCAACTAGATGCGCTGTCCAGCTCTAGCTGTTGCTAGGTATGGCTCATGTCCAGTTTAGTGTGGGATCTTCCTCCTGCAAGTTTAGCATGGAGATCTTCAATCCTTGGGGTTGAATATTTGTCTCATTTAGCAGCCTTGTTCACAGTTAATTTGCAGCATCTGCAAATACAAATGGCTTGATCTGGTTTCATCAGTGGGGGCTCTGAAGAAAGTCCTGCCCACCCTGAAAGTTGGACTGGCTGGATGATGCCAGCTTCTCTAAGTGGCACAATCTGCATCCACCTTCTCCTTCAGGGCACAAGGCACAGGTCTGGCCTTAAAGAACCAGGGCGTCGCTTCAGAATCTACCTATATTTTGTAGGCCTTTTACCTTCCCCAGCTCATCTCGGAATACGCTGTCATACTTTTTTTTAAACCAATCATGAATTCCTTCTGTTCTGACTTGAAAGATTTCTGACCAGTCGAGTTTAATTTCTTTCAACCAATCGGGGCTCAGGAGGCTGGGTCCTTCACCTGTTGCAACAATCACTGGCAGCTGGGCTGTCTGTTGCCTGTAGGATACAGGTACAGAGGTGATGCCTTTCACCTGTATGTATGTCTTCCGCTGAGCCGTGTTTTGCTCCAGATGCAGTGACTGGGTACCTTTGCTTATTTAAAGACGTGTTCTCCCACCACTGTGGGGTCGATGCTCCTGCGTCAACCTCCATGACGAGAGGCTTCCCTTTTACTTGAAGGGTGACAGTGATTGGTTCAAGTTTTCCTGGCCTTCCAATTGTGTAGGGAATAAACGTCAGTACCAGCAGCTTCTGCTTCATTTATATGGTGCACCATGACTTGAAGCCAGTCCACTAACAGCAGGACTAGGAGTGAGATGTGTGTACTGAAGTCTTCCAGTTAATCCCATCTGTATATACTGGGTTCAAATAAAGAGCCCATATTATTGTTTCACAGAACCTTGTGTATGTTTGGCACGTTTAAGCAGAAGAGAAGAACATAACAGCCAAAGAAAGAGCTGATGGCAGAACAGGCCATGGTGCATGAGGGAATGCAAACAATGGAGTTCAGGGTGTATGAATGTAAGAACAGGAGAAGGCCATTCAGCCCCTCAAACCTGTTCCACCATTCAGTTACATCATAGCTGATCAGTATCTCAGCTGTCTTTGCTCTATATCTCCAGTGCTTCTTATAACACAAACATGTATTTTCTCTGTGTGCCTATTTTAAACAGGCAATAACCCAAATTGAGCACCTAGAGGAACATCAAGTGGCTGATGTTGGTCTAGAAATAGAGCTTGGAGCAAACACTGTCTGAGTGGATCGAGTCACGAGGAGAACTTTATTCACCGGAGAGAATGCCTCACAGTGGACAATCTGACTGAGAGTGGAAATAAAAAGGTTTATAGACTTAAAACTAGATGCATTGCAGCCTTAGAAATGATTCCTTCCTGTCAGTTATCAATTACTAGTTACTATGGTGCACGATGTGTTTTTGGTTGAAAGTAAGACTTTGTTTCTCTGAACAGGTTTCTTCCTTTAAGACCCTCCTTAAAACCTAACTCTTCAAACCAAGCTTCACATCATCTGACTAAATTCCCTTTATGTGACTCGATGTCATATTTTGTTTTATAATGCTCCTGTGAAGCACCTTGGGGAGTTTCATTACCTTAAAGGTGCTATATAAATATAAATTGTTACTGTTATTATTGCACCTCTTCTTGGGCTGTTTACTGAGAGAGGAGAATGGAAAGTGTGTATGAATGTGTGTGTGTGTGTGTGTGTGTGTGTATGAGTGTAGGATTATGTATGTGAGTGAGTTTGTGCAAGAGAGTGTGAAAGGAGAGGAGTGTGTGTGTGAATGCGACAGAGTGTGCGTGTGAGAGAGTGTGTGTGTGAATGCAAGGGAGTGTGTGAGAATGTGAGTGTGCGAGTGTGTATTTGAGAGAGAGTGAAAGGAGGGGAGTGTGTGTACGTGTGTGTGTGTTTGTGTGCGAATGTGAATGTGTGAGGGTGTGTCAATGTGTGAATGTAAGTGTGTGTTAATGCAATGGTATGTGTGTGTGTCTGAATGCGATGGAGTGTGAGTGTGTGACTGTGTGTGAATGAGAGGGAGTGTGAGTGTGTGTGAGTGTGTGTGTGAGTGAGTGTGTGTGTGAGTGAGTGTGTGTGTGAGTGAGTGAGTGAGCGTGTGAGTGTGCGCATGTGTGTGTGTGAATGCGAGGGAGTGTGTTTGTGTATGATTGTGTGTGTGATTGCGATGGAGTGTGTGTGAGTGAGTATATGAGTGAGTGAGCATGTGAGTGTGTGCGTGTGTATGTGTGCGAATGCGAGGGAGTGTGTGAGTGTGTGTGTGAGTGTCTATGAGTGTGTGAGTGAGCATGTGAGTGTGTGTGAATGCGAGGGAGTGTGTCTGTGAGTGAGTGTGTGAGTGAGTGTGTGAGTGTATGCGAATGTGAGAGAGTGTGTGAGTGTCTGTGAGTGTGTGAGTGAGCATGTGAGTGTGTGTGAATGTGAGGGAGTGTGTCTGTGAGTGAGTGTGTGAGTGAGTGAGCGTGTGTGTGTGATTGCGAGGGAGTGTGTGAATGCGAGGGAGTGTGTGTGAGTGAATATATGAGTGAGTGAGCATGTGAGTGTGTGCGTGTGTATGTGTGTGCGAATGCGAGGGAGTGTGTGAGTGTCTGTGAGTGTGTGAGTGAGCATGTGAGTGTGTGTGAATGCGAGGGAGTGAGTGTGTGAGTGAGTGAGTGTGTGAGTGTATGCGAACGTGAGAGAGTGTGTGAGTGTGTGTGTGAGTGTCTGTGAGTGTGTGAGTGAGCATGTGAGTGTGTGTGAATGCGAGGGAGTGTGTCTGTGAGTGAGTGTGTGAGTGAGTGAGCATGTGTGTGTGAATGCGAGGGAGTGTGTGAGTGTGAGTGTCTGTGAGTGTGTGAGTGAGCGTGTGAGTGTGTGTGAATATGAGGGAGTGTGTGAGTGTGTGTGTGAGTGTCTGTGAGTGTGTGTGAACGTGTGAGTGTGTGTGAATGCGAGGGAGTGTGTCTGTGAGTGAGTGTGTGAGTGAGTGAGTGTGAGTGTATGCGAACGTGAGAGAGTGTGTGAGTGTGTGTGTGTGAGTGTCTGTGAGTGTGTGAGTGAGCATGTGAGTGTGTGTGAATGCGAGGGAGTGTGTGAGTGTGAGTGTCTGTGAGTGTTTGAGTGAGCGTGTGAGTGAGTGTGAATGCAAGGGTTCTTGTCCTTCCTTTGACTGTCCCCTCTTCCACTCCCCTGGAGTTTTGGGGTTTTCCTTTAGCTTAGGACTGGCTATCTGTCCCCTTTACTCCAGTCTCTCCTGGCAGCAACTTTCAGAACCAACTGCACTCAAACAGCTTCCAAAACAGCTGCTGTTTCTCTTCTTCTGCGTGTGTGCCTATAGAAGGGACCTGCTTCTCTGGACCCCTGTTGCTTGGCAACAGCCAGTTTTCTACTGTGGTGTTTGTTTAACTTCTCCTTCAGGGTCGTAAAACTTCTCACTAAAAATGCAAGCACCCTTTTAAAGTGAAACTAAAACTTCATTTGACATTTCTTAACACACAGGTACAGAAATACAAATCAAACTTAAACTTTTAAGATAAAATTCATTCCTAACACTCACAAATACAAATAACTTATTTAAACTATTGCTATTTCCTAACAGAGGGTGTGTGTGAGAGAGTGAGTGGTGATGTCCCTTGAGCTGGCAGTGAGTGAGATGCCAGTGAATGTGTGAAGGGCTTGTGAGTGTGTGGGTTTAGAGTGATGAGATGGTTGACTTACCCTGGCGGCTTGGATGAGATCATTCATCCTCTGTCTGCACTGGATGGCCAACCTCTTCTGTGCAGCATTGGCATTGACCTCCACTGCCATCGCCTCCCATGTCGGAGTGGTGAGATTACTGGACCTGGGTAGAGGACATCACTGTGGGGCCTCCAAAAGGCAGCCCAGTGATGGGTCACTGAATTCTTCTTGGCTTTCCAGACCATGCACTGCAGCAGTCCTGGGCTGCAGCATTGAGAACTGTGTGGGGCGGCTGCAGTTTAGATATGGCCCCCGGAGTGAGAGAATGGTGTGGAGGGCGATTCAGAGGCTGCCTGTCAGTGTTTCCTGTGGCTGCATAATTAATGAGGCAGGAAGTGGACAATACGACTTGAAAGTGGCTGGCGGGTAAAACCTCATTTCTTTCATGACCGCTACCGCACCTAATGCAAATCTGGGATGATTCAGCCCCGTGTGTGTGTGTGAGAATGTGTGTATGTGTGCATGAGTGTGTGTGTGTGTGTGTGTGTGTGTATGTGTGCACGAATGAGTGTGTGAATGTGAGGTGAATATGAGTGCGAGTGAGTGTGTATGTGTGAAAGCGAGTATGTGTGTGTGTGTGCGCGAGTGAGTGTTTTTGTGTGTGAGTGCGAGTGAGTGCTTGTGTATGGGTGCGTGTGAATATGTGTGTGAACCATGAGTGAGGGTGAGTTAGCATGTGAATAGAAGTGAGTATGTGT